>NC_134485.1:306342387-306607387 GCF_040206685.1 Ascaphus truei | reverse complement strand
ATGTGTGTGTATATATGTGTGTCAGTCAGTGTGTGTGTATGTATGTGTGTCAATGTGTGTGTATGTATGTGTGTCAGTCAGTGTGTGTGTGTATGTGTGTCAGTCAGTGTGTGTATGTATGTATGTATGTATGTATGTGTGTCAGTCAGTATGTGTGTATGTATGTGTGTCAGTCAGTGTATGTGTGTCAGTCAGTGTGTGTGTGTGTATGTATGTGTGTGTGTCAGTTAGTCAGTCAGTCAGTGTGTGTGTATGTGTCAGTCAGTCAGTGTGTGTGTATGTGTGTCAGTCAGTGTGTGTGTGTCCTGCTGCAGCCAGGGGCGGGGTGTAACATTGCGCACCTCCTCCCTCCCCCCCTTCCGCAACTTCTGCGTACCCCCCCCACACTGACTGACACACATACATACACACACACTGACTGACACACATACACACACACACACACTGACTGACACACATACACACTGACTGACTGACTGACACACACACTTACTGACTGACACAGACTGACACACACACACTGACTGACTGACACAGACTGACACACACACACACTGACACACACACACACTGACACACATTGACGGACACACACACACACACACACTGACTGACACACATACACACACTGACTGACACACAAATACACACACACACACACACACACACACTGACACACATACATACATACACACACACTGACTGACACACATACACACACTGACTGACACACATACACACACAAACTGGCTGACACACATACACACAAGGAATTCACACTTAGTGCAAATAGCTAATACAGGGGATGTGTGCCGAGCACGCGCATTATAAGTCAAATTTATTTGCGTTTTGTCAATGAAATTGTATTTTGATTTTAAATTAAAACATCACCAACACAAATACAATTTCTGTGACAAAAGTCATAGAAGTTTCACTTACTATGCGCGTGCACAGCACACACAGCTTTTTTTTGGGGTTACAGGACAGCTAGGAGAAAGTTTAGTCTTTAGATTGACTGCTTTGGTAAAGACAATTCTAGGTGCATCTGGAAGAATCTTTGTCAACTCTCTATCTTTCTTAAGTATTGGCCAATATTTACAAAAGATATTTTGCACCATGGGTGCCATCTGGTTGTATTGTGTAATAAAGGGTACATGTTCTACCTGATTTACTGATTTATTTTTATTTATATTTTTGTTTTTATATGTCGGTAGTGAATCCCTGTCCATCTGTAGAACTTGTGGTATGGTCTGATCTAATTGTTCGCTTTTAAACTGCCTATCCATAAATTTAGACTTCAAATCTTAAGCCTGAGCAATAAAATTCTCATTAGTTGTACCGTTATGTTTCAAGCGTATGAACTGGCCCTTGGGGATGTTCTTAATCAACACAGGGTTATAGTGACTACTGGCCAGTAAATAATTGTTCGCTTGTACTATTTTTAAATAAGTTTTTGTGTGAATTTGATTATTAAGAATGTATTATTGCAAATCCAAAAATTCCATAGTGTGTTGACTAATTTTACATGTGAATTTTAAATTATAATTATTAAATTAATGTGTGAATTAAACAAATGCAAGTCATCTAAACTACCCTGCCAAATAAACAAAACATCATCTATGTAGCAATGCTGGGACCAGGTTCGCACCAAGGGGACAATTGGCCCAGATGTTATCGTCCTCCTAAATTCCCATAAATAAATTGGCATAACTTGGTGCGAGCCTTGTGCCCACGGCGTCCCACATACCTGTAAATAATAATGTTGGTGAAAACGAAAAAAATTGTGAGTGAGAATGAACTATATTATCAATTAAAAATATCCGTAATTCAAATTAGGATCACTTTCCAAAATTCTAGGGATGGCTTTACAGCCCTGCACATGATCTATCACAGTGTAAAGAGATGTCACGTCCCCTGTAACCCAAATAAAATGTGGCTGCCATTGAATGCCCCTTAATATCTGCAGCACATGGGTAGTATCCCTCAAATAAGCAGGTAAAGTACAACTTTTTTTTGAAGATGGTAATCTATAAATTGTGACAGATTAGAAATCAATGATTGGGTACCCGATATAATAGGACGACAAGGAGGTGTTTCTAAGCATTTATGAATCTTCGATATTATATAAAATACTGGAATCCTAGAATAAGAAATATTCAGAAATTCAAACTAATTTTTAGACATTATAATCTAATCCTCTTTTTAGGAGAGTAAGTAATTATTCCTGATAGATAAGCAATGGATTAGAGGAGCGGGGTTGGTACGTCAGAGGATCTTGAAGGATACGTAATGATGCTTTAATATAAAAATCTTTATCCATGACTACCAACCCCCCCTCCCCTTTGTCAGCAGGTTTTATAACAATGGTTTCGTTTTCTTGCAGTTTGGTAAGAGCCAATTTCTCTTCTATATCAAGTTATCTTTATAATTTTAAATGCTCTATTCAGGGCTTCCAAATCTTCTGTTATCATGATACCATGATACATGATACATGATATCATGTTCAGGAAAAGTGTCTATGAAAAGGCCACAGACCTGTTTAGGATATAATATTGACTTCTATCTAAATGGTGTTCCTTCTGAGACTGTTTGCAAACTAGATGTCAGATGATTACTTATCTAACTTGTTACTCCACCCTTAATAAAATACTTCTTTAAAGATAGCTTTCTGATGTATTTGTGCACATCAATGTATAATTGGAAGCTATTTGGTCTACTTACAGGTGCGAAAAAAAACCTTTGTTTAGGACTCTCTTCTCTTCATCAGTCAGCGTATATTTGCTGATATTAAATTTTTTAGGGTTTAATGACTTAGATGTCTGTGATATTTTCCTTGTCTGGTTTCTGCCTCTTCTCTTTCCTCTACATAATTTTTTCTCTTCTTTATGTTTGATCCCGGATCGGTTCCTTGTGGTCTGTCTGTCGTGGATGCTTTCGGGGTGGCGGGGGGGAGTCGATCCCTCTCCTGCCTCCAATCTAAAAAAGAAAACGTTTGTTTGGACTCCTTAGAATGGTGTGTTGTATCCCTCTCTGGTGACCTAGAGAGTGATTGATATTTATTTGCATAGGTGAAACCTTGTTCCCTACTACTTGTAACGCGTAGCTCACCACAAACGAAGCCCGACCGCGGTGCTGAGGTAGGGAATTGAGTAACGCCAACCCACAGCCACACGAGCTCGCCTAGAATGTAGATTGGTCGTGCAAGCCAGGTCAGGAGTATAGACGTGGGAGTAGTAGAGGGTACTTGCCTGATCAGGATTGGAGAGAAGCGGATCGTCAGGGTACATAGCCAGATTCAGGAATGGAGTAGCGGATCGTCAGGGTGCGCCGCCAGGTTCAGAATAGGAGACTGGTGGAAGGTAGGTCGATACCCAGATCAAGAGTAGAGAGGTGCGGAGTCCAAGGTATGTAGCAGGGTCAGGCAGTGGCAGGATCAACAGACAAGGCAAGGCAGAAGATACAGGAACTGAATGTAGCAAGGCACAGCATCACACAAAACTATGCTCAGAAATGAGTGTCTGGAGCAAGAGGGTATATAAAGGGAGATCCTCCAATGGGGAGCCAGGGCGGAACCAGGAAACTGAATCCTATAGGCTGCTGGTGCACACAGGTGTACCCTATGATGAAGTCTGATCATGAAGGGAGGCGGGACCGAGCGCGTGCAGACCCGCGTGCGCACAGAGGTCAGGGGGCAGAGACCAGAGCGCAAGTCACTACCACGCAGGTCCTTTCCGTCACCAGGACTGGGGCAGAGAATGGGGCGTGAGTCAGAGGGGAGGCTGGATGAGCTCACTTGCCGTGTACCGGAGCGGGGGGCGGAGGTGGGGCTTGCAGGCCACGCAAGATCTGCACGCGTGTAATGGGGCTGTGAGACTGCGTATCCTGGGTGTCCGTGGTGGCTGGTGTTTTCAGGTAAGGATACGGTCTCCAGCCGCGGATCCTCACAGTACCACCCCCCTCTAGGAGCGACCTCCGGGCGACTCCACAATGACTTGTTCGGAAATTTCGTATGAAAGATACGGACCAGTCTGGCTGCGTGAACCCGATGACTCGGAATACAGGACCTTTCCTCCGGGCCGAAGCCTCTTCAATCCACCATATAATGTAGTGATCTTCTGAAAATGTTGGAATCCAGAATAGACTGTAGCTCATACTCGGGTTGGCCTTGGACCATATGAGGAAAAGTAGAAGCAACAGGGATGGAGTATGTCTTCTGGACCACGGGTTTGAGAAGTGAAACATGAAACACAGAAGGAATCCTCATGGAAGGAGGAAGAGAGAGTCGATAAGCATCCGGATTGATCCTCTCGGAGACAGAGAAGGGTCCAAGAAATCTGGGTGCGAATTTCATAGAGGGGACCTTCAGCCTGATATTCCTGGCTGACAGCCAGACCTTATCGCCAGGTTTGAGGTCCAGGGCAGGTCTGCGGTAGAGTCTTAAGCCTACTGACCACTTTCCTGATGTTTACCTGAATCCTTTTCCATAGGTCTTGTAATTCCCTGATTCTGTCATCGGCTGCTGAGACCCCAGAAGAAGGTAGAGCGAGAGGAAGAGTCGATGGGTTGAACCCATAATTCCCGAAGAACGGTGACTCCAGGGTCGAACCACTACGTGCGTTGTTGTGGGTGAATTCTGCCCAGGGTAAGAGTTCAGCCCAGTCGTCTAGGGAGTTTGACACAAAACAGCGTAAATATTGTTCAAGGGACTGGTTGGTCCTCGCCGTCTGACCATTAGTCTGCGGGTGGTATCCTGAAGAGAAATGAAAAGCAATGCCCAATTGGAGGCAAAACGAGCACCAGAACCGAGAAATAAACTGTGACCCTCTGTCTGATACTATCACCATAGGTACTCAATGTAGGCAGAAGATTTCCCTGATGAAGATATCGGCTAGTTTAGGAGAATTGGGGAGACCCTTGAGGGGTATAACGTGAAACTGTTTCGAGAATCGGTCCATTACCACGAGAATCGTGTTCATACCCTTGGAGATAGGTAAATCAACAATGAAATCCATGGACAGATGTGTCCATTGCCGGACTGGAACAGGCAGAGTTTGAAGAAGACCCGAGGGAAGGATTCTGTGAGTTTTAGTCCTAGCACACGTTGGGTACGCAGCTACGAAAATTTTCACGTCTTTTTGCATCCCAGGCCACCAAAATGTACAGGAAATGAGATCCAGGGTCCTCTTGGTGCCGGGATGTCCTGCAGATTTGGAGGAGTTGCTCCACTCGAGAACTTTCTTGCGGTGCAGAGACGAAGTGAAGAGATGATCCTGAGGAGGCGCAATGCCGGGAGGAATGTGACTTTGTTGGCGGACAATGTCTTTGAGTGCTCAAAAAAGTGGCCGAAAGGATACATTTAGGAGAGAGGATGGGCTTCTGCTGGTCCTTCGACTTGTCGTCCAGAGAGAATTGACGAGATAAGGTTTCAGCCTTGACATTCTTGGATCCAGGGAGATAAGAAATTATAAAGTTAAATCTAGAGAAGAATAGTGACCATCTGGCTTGACGGGCTCCCAGGCAATGTGCTCCCTCAATGTATAGCAAATGTTTGTGGTCAGGGGATAGTTATGGGGTCTTCTGTACCTTCCAAAAGATGTCTCCATTCTTCGAGAGCTAATTTCATGGGCAGGAGTTCACGATTCCCGCAATCATAGTCAAGGATGCAACCTGGACAGGGGATTCTTTCTCTGGGACAGGACAGCGCCTACACCAATGTCAGAGGCATCAACCCCAAGAGTAAAGGGAAGTTTAGGATCAGGATGGTAAGAACAGGGGCGGACACGAATGCCTTCTTGAGAAGGTCAAAAGACTGAAGCACAGAAGTGGGCCAGGAAGCAGGATCTGCTTCTTTCTTGGTTAATGCTGTGAGTGGAGCCACTAGAGAAGAAACATTCTGGATAAACCTGCGATGACAATTTGAGAATCCAAGAAATTGCTGCACTGCTTTAAGTGTGGTGGGTTGAGGCCAATCCAGTACTGCTTTGACCTTGGTGGGATCCATGGTGAGGCCAGTGTCAGAAATGATATATCTAAGAAAAACAGTACAAGTTTGATGAAAATGAAATTTCTCGAGTTCCGCAAAAAGTCTGTTCTCTCGTAAGCGAAGGAGCACTTCTTTAACATGATTAACGTGTTCCTGTTTGGATTTAGAAAAGATTAGGATGTCATAGAGATAGATGATTATAAAGGAGTTGAGATCCCTAAAAACTTAATTGACGAAATCTTGAAACACGGCTGGGGCATTGCACAGACCAAAAGGCATGACGAGGTACTCATAATGTCCATCTCTGGTGTTGAAAGCAGTTTTCCATGCGTCACTCTGACGGAGGGCAATATTAGAGACAAGCTCTGTATGTGTGCTCAGAGAAAATGCATGTATCACTTAGTCCAGTAATAAATCCAATAATTCATATCGCTTTCCTCATCAACACAGGCAATAATCCAATAATGACTTGCTAGCAGATATAGTCAAATAATACTCCTATAATGGGGAGGTATAGGGAAATACAACATAGGTTGGCCACACTGCTCAAAATAAATGAACAGTGGGACCCCAGCTAGTAATCCCAAGCATGATAACACTCCCCTGGAGCTAGACTAGATAACATCCATGGAAGAAAAATAAAGCGTACTCACACTTGGCAATGTTCCCAGAAGTCCTGTGTTAAGCGTGCAGCTGCAAGATAGATAATTCATGTGAAAAAACAAAACATGTGAACCCTGTTTGTCTTGTTCCTCAATAAAGAAGCTTGTTTTTATTTCACTTATCCAGCCACGTCACATCTTTTTTCTATATGCACCTCCTAGCAATGCACTGCCTGCACGTCCCCTCCAGGGATACACCCTTCAGTCACTCTGACGGATCCTGACAAGATTGTAGGCACCTCGTAGATATGCAATTTAGAGAAAATATTAGCTCCTTGTAATCGATCGAAAAGTTCAAAAATGAGAGGAAGACGATAATGATTTTTCACGTTATTTTGTTGAGTCCCCGGTAGTCTATGCAAGGGCATAAGGATCCATCCTTCTTCTTCACGAAGAAAAAACCAGCGTCCACATGAGAAGTGGATTTACGTATAAATCCTTTCTGTAAATTCTCTGCAATATATTCCTTCATTGCCTTGGTTTCGGGCATAGACAATGGGTAAAAGGTTCCCTTGGGTGGTGTAGTACCTGGAAGCAGATCAATGGGACAATCGAACGGATGATGAGGAGGAAGAACCTCAGATTTGACCTTATTGAACATGTCCCGGAACTCGGCATACTCCTCTGGCAATTGTACCCTTTCCTTCGGACATGGTGGTACCCCCAATACTACTTGCTTCTATGATGCAGTTCTTAGTGCAGAAAGAGCTCCATTGAATGGGTTCTTTGTTCAGCCAGTCCACCCGGGAGTTATGAATCTGTAACCAAGGAAGGCCGAGGATCATGCTAATGGAAGGTGTGTGAATAACGTTGAATTGAATCTTTTCCAGGTGATTATTCTCAATTTTGAGATGAAGTACCTCCGTCTCCAATGAGATAAAAAACTGGCTGAAGAGGTCTTCCATCAATTGCTTCAAGAGCAATGGGACTTATTCTACGCCTGATGGGAACCAGATGGCGTTCTGCAAATGCTTAATCTATGGAGTTTCCCCTAGAACCTGAATCGAGGAAAGCAAGTGTAGAGACTTGGAAGCCCTCCCCAAAGAGAGTGATGGGGAGAAGAATGAGAGAAGGGTTGTCAGCAGAAATAGGGGAAAGAGAAAGCGTTCCCAATGAGACTCCCCCAGATCTCATGGGAACTTTGCGTTTCCCGATTTTTGGGGACAGAAGTAAGCAAAATGTCCAGATGCACCACAGTAAAGGCATAAACCGGCATTCTTGTGTCATTGCTTCTCAGATTTGGAAAGACTAGTAACCCCCAATTGCATAGGTTCGGAAGTATCCGGGAGCGGAATCTAAGATTGGCTCACCTGACCAGGAGTGATCTGGGGTGGAGTGACACGATGATGAACTCTGATGATCTTTCTGATCTCCTTTCATGAAGGCGATGATCCACCTTGATGCAAACAGCAATTAGTTCTTCAAAATCGGTACGGCGATAGTAGGTTGCCAGCTCATCCTTCAAGGCTTTGGATAGACCCTGCCAAAAGGCTGCGGAGAGGGCTTCTTCATTCCAATCTGTATCTGCAGCTATATTCTTAAAAACGAAGCCCGACCGCGGTGCTGAGGTAGGGAATTGAGTAACCCCAATCCACAGCCACGCGGGAGCGCCTAGAATGTAGATTGGTCATGCAAGCCAGGTCAGGAGTATAGACGTGAGAATTGCCGGATCAGGATTGGAGAGAAGCGAATCGTCAGGGTACGTAGCCAGGTTCAGGATTGGAGAGTAGCGAATCATCGGGTGCATAGCCAGGTTCAGAATAGGAGACTGGTGGAAGGTAGATCGATATCCGGATCAGGAGTAGAGGGGTCCAAGGTATGTAGCAGGGTCAGGCAGCAGCAGGATCAACAGACAAGTCAAGGCAGGAGATACAGGAACTGAATGTAGCAAGGCACATCGTCACACAAGACTATGCTCAGCAATAAGTGTCTGGAGCAAGAGGGTATATAAAGGGAGATCCTCCAATGGGGAGCCAGGACGGAACCAGGAAACCGAATCCTATAGGCTGCTGGTGCACACAGGTGTGCCCTATGATGCAGCCTGATCAGGCATGGAGGTGGGACCGAGCGCGCGCCTACCCGTGCGCGTCACTGGGGTCAGGGGGCGGAGATCGGAGTGCAAGTCACTCCAACGCCGGTCCTGTCCATCACCAGGATGGGGGCAGATACTGGGGCGTGAGTCAGAGGGGAGGCTGGATGAGCGCACTCACCGCGCGCTGGGGCGGAGGTAGAGCCCAGGCGGGCAGATAGGACATGAAAGACCCACACACACGTAACAGGGCCATGAGACTGCGTATCCTGGTGTCACGGGAGACTCCTGTGGTGGGTAGTGTCTCGGTGGCCGGAACAGCAGGAGCGTAGTAGGGGTCACAATCAGAGGTCCGAGGCAGGCGGCAGATAGCATAGTCGGGTGACAAGCAGGAGTCCAAGGCAGGCGGCAGACAGCGCAGTCAAGTAACAAGCAGAGGTCGGCAACGAGGAGACTGGAACAGAACAGGGGAGCAGGAACAAGTCTCGGAGCAGGGACTGAGAACGGGGAGCAGGGACTGAGACCGGGGAGCTGGGACTGGGACCAGGGAACAAACAGGGACAAGCCAGATTACCAGTAAGGGCCTTTACTATGAACAGAATCAAATACAGGATTAGTACAGGAACAGATCAGGATCAGAGACAGAAGCACGTGCATAGGAGTCTGACTCAAAACAAAGGCAAATGAACCAACCAGGAAGCAGAAGCTATAAAGGACAGAGACAGGAGCAACAAGAAGATAGACAGACAGAGGAACTCTAGAGCACACAGAAGGCAGCAGCACACCCGGTGGACAAAGAAGAACTATGGCTAGGCAGGAGGTCTAGGCGACCCTGACATTACTCCCCCCTCTCGAGAGCATTCTCCGGACGATCCTCCAGGCTCTTCCCGGAGGCCTTGATGAAAGGTGGACTCAAGGTGACCCACCTCTGGTGTTTTGTCAGCGGGCAGAGGGTACTCCACAGGTACAGACTGAAAAAGTCCATCAGAATGCCGACAGAGTAATTCAATTCTCTCTCGGAACAGTTGAATGTCAGGATGCATCAACCCAAACACCAGAGAATCTGTGAGCAGTAAGCTTGACTGCAGAGTAGGTCACAGGCTCAGCAGGGGACGCATCAGATATTCGTAGATAAACGGAAGAACGTGCGCTTGTCTTCACAGCGGGAGCAGAGGAGCCAGTAGATCCTCCTGACAACCCTCCAGGTTTAGCAGGGTGTCCTTGATGGAAAGCCGACTCACGATGGCCTTCGGACAACACTCCATGTTTCGCAGGAACATAGGAATCAGCAACGACTCCGTACAACCCTCCAGGCTCTTCAGGGAAACCTTGATGGAAGGCCAACTTAGTGTGTAGGTCAAGTTCTGATGGGAAATCTGTGAGAGGTGCATTTATCCTAATCACAGGAGCAACAGGTACATTGGGTGCTGCAAGGAACCTCCGAATGGGTGCGTTCAACCCAAATGCAGGGGCAGAGACATAAGAAACGTGGGCTTCAAGGATGGGTGCAGCCTTTCAACATGAGTCAGTGGGGACACAGAGTTCGCTCTCCATGGTCTCCTCTTGCGACTGCCATTTCATGGCATCACCCAATGAAAGACCAGCTATTTGAGTTTTCAGCTCTTGAAGCTGTCCTTTTGCACTTCTTTTCCCACTCAAAGCAGTTGTCAGTTCAGCTTCTTTGGAGTTGAGTCGTGACTCCATATCTCTCAGCTGACTTAGAACAAGGCTTAAATGTGTTTCTTTTTCTTTATTTCTGACCTGTAGCGCAGTGTCAGGCCAGCCAAATGACGGATGGACACATCCTCCCTCTCTTTTTTGGCAAGCTGTGTCTTGAGCTCAGCGATCTGCGCATGCAGTGCTGTGAGATGCTGTGATGTGTGTTCAGCTGTCAGCTTTAGCGCTTTCATTTTTAGGTGCTGTTGCAATTTCCACTCCTCAGTGAGAGATCCCTGGTTAAGTGCATCCTGCAATTCTCTTCTCAGGGCTTTCATCTCTTCACTGTGATCATTTTGAGCTTGCTTCCATGAATCCCTCATCACGTCTTGGAGCTCTGCAAATTCCTTTGCTATGGTCTCAGCAGCTTGTCTTTGTAAACCTGTCAACACATTGTAAATAAGAGTACTGAATTTGTATCCAAAGTAACAGGAGAAAAGTTTAGAATTAAACAGTTTATCAACTGTAATACTGTTTACGTTGTTTATCTGCTTAGCTGTCCCTGCGGCCTATATTATATAGGCCGCACAAAGAGAAGTTTAAAGGAACGTTTTACTGAACATAGAAGAAACATTTTGAAATGTTTCCTTGGTCATGGGGTTTCAAAACACTTTTTAACAGCCCACAATAGGGATATAGAGGGACTATCCATTGTGGGTATTGAACATATTAGTAAAACAACCATGAGGGGTGATAGACTATTACAGCTCAGAAAACAGGAGACCTACTGGATCTTCAAATTACAAACAATGAGTCCAGTGGGTCTAAATGAGGAGCTGGATCTTTTAGCTTTTCATGAGTCAATATTTGTTTCCAGAATAATAACTTTTTAATCAATGAGTGTTTTAACTATTTTAAGATTTTTTAAGTTTTATAACCATTTCATGATTGTTCAACATAATATCCATTTCACTTGTTTTTATGTGATTAAGTTATTTGCATATGTATACATTGTATAATATGTGTTTTTAATTGTCCAGTTAATTTTTCATCAACTTTTTATTTATTTTTTAACTTATAATTACTTGTAATCAATTTGATCAAATTGTGTATTTTTCGTTTTTTGTGACATGAACCAGTCTTTCATATCACAAGCACTAGTCCATTGAGACAATAGGATCATTGAATCATTGTTATAGTTTAATGAGGATCAATTTGATATATTGCAATTAGCAAGGCTATAAATTAGCATGGGACTGGTGCTGTGATATCCCTGACGAAGCCATCTAATGGTGAAACGCGTAGGAGGAGGAGCATAGGGTTTTTGCTTTCATTCAGTGCAGCGGAGCAAGCAACATCACGTATTGGGCTCCAGACAGCAGCACCTGTTTCGGGCTTGTTTGCCTGTTCATTGGCTATCACCATTGTGGAGGAGGATCGGAATTGACGGACGCAGCCCAGAGACTACCGGGAAGGGTCTGTGCGTCACAGCCGGAAGTGACATCAGACCCGGACACCCGGAGGGCTGTGTGCTATCGTCTACCTGTTCAGCGTGACCGGAGCAAACTGCGGGATTGGAGAGAGCCATTGGACCCACACGGACCAACAGTGGATACAGGGTGAGCACATTGAGCATTGGCTCAGCCCAGGGGTACCCCTCTGTATCAACATTTGCCCAGGCAGCGCACAGCTTGCAGGACTCTGACTTTCCACCGGGATTCTCCCGCTTTTAACCCCTTGGAGACCCATTGAGTGCAATTGCATAAACAGCTCCATCTGCACAGTTTTTATTTTAAACATTGGTTTTAGTTATTTACATTGTTAATCTTTCTGTTGTCCTGGAGGGTGATCCCAAGGACACGATTTATATTAAAGGTGTTTAGTTTGACCACTACCCCGTTTTGACTGTGCTTCTAACTCTTTTTCTTTCTGCTGTTACGTTCCTATCAGGGACTGGTGTTCCCCGTTTTAAGAAGCTGCGTCACTAATTGGGTTGTGGTTCTCTTACACATTTATTATACTTATTTAGCAAGACCCTATACGCTCCGGACTGGTTCATGTCACTTTATTTTTCTTTTCTTTGTTTACCCATAAGAATCACTTATAAGGAAACCTTTTAACCTATTGTGTGCTGAATATATATATATATATTGCTATCCTACTTAATATAGATAATATATATATAGATATAAAATAATATATCAAGATGGACAGGGATTCACAACTGACATATAAAAACAAGAAAACAAATATATATATATATATGCTAAGAGAAAGAGCGGACCCCGCATCCACAAGACAAGTAAAGGTGACTAAATACCGACTTCAATAAATACTTAATAGTAAGTCGGTGGTGATATAAGGGCCAAATTATGTAATATGAGAAGAGGAGAAGGAAACCCCAAATAATAGCACTCTAGTATAACAGTTGAATATACAAATACAATTTTTATTGAATTAACTGTCACAGAACAAAGAATCTAAAAGAAAGCATGGAATAATTAAAATCAGGCATAGATCCCCTGTACGTAAAGCTTAGCAATAATCCTCTAACAATCAAATCAAAATGGACAAAAAGTCTCAAATTGAAGAAGTGTGTACCCTTGAGTGTTTCAAACAAGGGAAAGCTAAGTTCTGCAGAGAAGGGCTCAGATATGGAGGAAATAGCGATAACCAAGTGAACAAATTATAACACCCAATGCTCAACCCAAGGGAGTCATATACAATAAACCCTGTAAGGTGAAGTACAGCTGTACAATAATAGGAGCAATGGGTGAAAGACTTGGAAAGGTACACTCCAAAAACTATATACCCTAAATCACATACCACCTAAGCATCAAACACACATAATGTCATAGAGGAAGCAAGGAGCAATAGCTCAAAACATAATTACGTGTCCCTAAGGTGGGACAAACCAGGGGATCCTGCCTATAGTACCCACTCCTACGCGTTTCAGCCAGATGCCTTCAACTGGGAGTGGTGGGGTAGGCACGATAATGTGCAGACTTAAAAAGGATTATAATTATGCCCTAAAACGTCGTCACCTGGTGAAAATTTACATAGTGCAATTTGTCTAAATAGCTTGCAGGAGTGTGCATTATAAACCTACCCGCTGCGCATGTCTCCAATGTCGTCATTAGCAGGAGCCCAGCAAAGCAGTACTGTATGATGCTTACCCTTCGTTTAGGTTAGACTGGCAGCTGAATCTCCTCACACGGCAAAGCGCGCATGCGGGTGATGTCATCAGGAAGCACCCGATACATTAGTACATCACTCTCCTCCTGCTACTACTCCGACAATGAGGCAGAACCAAAATTGCTACAAAGTGCGCATGTGTATGCAGATAGAACCATAATAAGCATAAAGAAACTCCCGTATGCAGAAAGCCTCTTCACGTGCATGCGCGGTGCGTCAAGCTTGGAAAAAAGCCTTCAATTAAAGGCACAGTAGCGTGAGTCACTAGACTCAAGCGGGGAGCAGACACAATGGACCAGAATGGCTCAAAAAGTACTCAGTATACATAACTACTGCCTTAAAATGGAGGAACATTTATCGTTAAGTACCTAGAATGACTAAACTCTACCAAATATGGAAAAAGTCATTAAATAGTTATTAGGTACATTTCTAAAGAAGGCTATAGTTATGCAGTAATTTTTACAAGAGTCAATATCAATGAAGCAGTATACAATTCGAAACACATAAGTACATAAGAGAAGAAAATAACAAAACAGGTATTATAAGTGCATTCCTAATAAAGAAATAAGTATGTTTTTCTTATAATGCCATGGTGTATGAGAAGACATATTGAAGGCCGTATCGGTAACCAAATAAGTCACTCAAAGTCACCTGGAGAGTTCCCAAGAAGAACTCTGTATATTATATCCTTCTATTGGCATGATGTATTCAGAGGAATATAGAAGGCCACTTCGGCAAACAAATAAGTCACTCATAGTCACTTGAAAAGGTTCCCAATATAGGTAAGCATCACGAATGTGTGTCCTTATGATTCCAGAAATAGATTTTTTCAGAGAAGATCAGGAAGATAGTGATGTTAGTCAGTCCAGAATCCATATGGAGATACACAAACCCAGAATCCAGCAAATAATTCATTCGAAGTCCCTTGAAAATGTTCCCAATGTCGATGAGCGTCACGGATATGTGGCCTTGTTGTTTCGAAATTGGTGTATCTCGATAAGGCTCTGAAGGATGGTATTGTCGGTCAGTCCTGTAAGGAAGTATAAACCCTTAATCAGACTTCTAACGTAAATCCTAGCAGATAGTGATGTATAGCCTTGTCGTTTTGAGTAATAATCTCTCTCAGAAGACATCAGAAGGGTAAAGATGTGAGTCAATCCAATGTCGATATGGAGACGTGCAAACCCAGGATCCTAAAAGCAAACAAGGGGAGTAGAGGAGGGACAGGGGGAAAGAGAGGAAATGGTGTATGAGATTCTCATCATAATGCTAAAAATACATATATGCCCTAAAATAACTTAAAACAGAATATTAGTAATGGTTGGAAATGGGTATAAGGAGGGGGAGCATAAAGAAAGGAGATATGTAGGCAGAAGGCTACAAGAACATAGAGAAGCCCAGGTAGTCATTAAGACCCCGTGGGATCATTGAGTCCACCTGGACTATCCACCTGGACTCCCTGCGCAGCAGTGCCCTCTCCAAGTCACCTCCCCCTATATATATATATATATATATATATATATATATATATATATAAATAAAGCAGTAAATAAGGTAGATCATGTACCCTTTATTACACTATACAACCAGATGGCACCCATGATACGAAAGATCTTTTGTAAATGTTGGCCAATACTTAAAGATAGAGAGTTGGCAAAGATTCTTTCAGATGCACCTAGGATTGTCTTTACCAAAGCAGTCAATCTAAAGACTAAACTTTAGGGGTAAACTTTCTCCTAGCTGTTCTGTAACCTAACAAAGTCTTATTAGGCCTGCAACCAACAAAGGTTCCAGCTGTTGCTCAAGATGTGTAGCATGTCAATACAGCAGGAATGGATTTTCCTTTAACCCCTGAAAAAGCCGTAGCTGTTTTTTTCACACACACACATATATATATATATATATATATATATATATATATATATATATATATATATATTTATATATATATAATCCAATGCACAGCCGGCACACCATATGCAAATAAATAAGTTTTGGTGCTTATCCCATAAAGCAATAACAGACCATACGATACCGGTTGCAACACCTTGAGAAAGGTCCCACTGGGGGACCAAAACGTCTGTTTTTGTGTCTTCTATCAAATATGGAAAATTTTTGATTTACTTACCTGCGTGCTGTCCCTTGATGTCATGTTGCAACCGGTATCGTATGGTCTATATATATATATATATATATATATATATATATATATATATATATATATATATATATATATATATATATATATATATATATACACAGATACATTTTTACCAGATAGGAGTCCGGGAAAAACGAGACAGCACACAGCCAGAGAAATCCAGAAGAACTGTATTCAGATTAATATCTGAATACAGTTCTTCTGGATTTCTCTGACTGTGTGTTGTCTCGTTTTTCTCGGACTCCTATCTGGTAAAATTTATCTGTGTATATGTGCATATGGGACAAGCATCAGCATTTTTTCTGTTTACAGTGTGCCAACTGAGTTTCTATTTTTTATATATATATACATTATACATCTAATGTCACGCCCCTTGTATATAATATATCCACACTCATTAACTGCTGCAGTATGTATGTCATCTATTTACTAGAATGTGGTCTACAGGATGTGTAATGCTAGTGTCTATAAAACCATAGATCAAATAATGGCTGTGATAAAAAAATGTTGGAAAAAATCAATGTGGATAAAAAACCATAAATGGATGAATAAAAAATGTATACTCAAATCAAGAATAGCACTCTTTGCAGGATACAGGCAGCCTTCTACGTGGAACCAACGACCTCCCAGTAGATCTATAAAAACAAAAAAAGAGAGCACCCGATCCTAGTGCAATATGTAAAATAATATCATTTAATATACAAAAAAGAGTTCAACAATTTAAAACTCACAAACAACATGAATAAAAGAGCATTTTATGAGTAATACAAGGTACACCACCTTGAGAAAGGTCCCACCGGGGGACCGAAACGTCGTTTTTTGTGTCTCTTTTTCAATACAAAGAACTTGTGATCTACTTACCTGTGTGCTGTTCCTTGATGTCGTGCTTCAACCGGTATTGTATAGTCCATATGTATGTATGTATGTATGTATGTGTGTGTGTGTGATGTGCTCAAGCAGAAGGTATTTGAGGGGGATACAAAGGACCTAGCACCTTCCAGGGTGTGTTCCTTTCCCTCCCACCTGAGCACTAATTAATGAGCTTCAAGGTAAAAGGCAGCACAGACCGTTTCCTGCTGCTGCTGCTGCTGCTGTGCTGATCTGAAGGCACACACACAGACAGCCTTGTGAGAGACTGCATAGGGAAAGCTGCAGGTACAGTGTGGAAAGAGGTTACTTCTCCCACTCTTATTTAGGGACTAAGCTGTATTAGTTAGAACTCCTGAAAGGAGTTAGGTCTTTTGTTTCTGTTTTATGTTATGGGTTAATCCTGTTCCTGACTTGAACCTTGTAAATAAATCCTCCTGTGCACATACGCTAAGTTTTCCTGCCTTTGATCAGGACACAAAATCCTACGCTGGGACTGAGACATCAAAATTGGTGGAGAATGCGAGCAGTCCACAATGCACGGAGTAGTAGAAACTATGGAAGAATTTCTCACCACGGTACAGCGTGCTCAAGCAGAGAAAATGGCTATTCTGCAGTACAGCCAAACAGAGTGTGCTGCTACTTTAATGCAGGGATTGCAACAATTGTCAAAATCCCATGATGAGAATATACAGTAGCTGACAAAGTCACAAACTGAAAGTACTGTGTAAATAGTTCAGCAGATGGCGCTGTCCCTACATCAGACGCTAAAGGAAGAGCAACGCGAGGCGCACCTTCGCCTACACCAGGAGCTCCGAGTGTTGGGAGAGAGAATTACTACCCAATCTGGCGGGGCCCCACAGGTCGCTCACCAGATAAAATCTCACTTCATCCAGAAGATGACGATGGACGATGACGTTGAGGCGTTGAGATGTACGTATCGATTTTTGAGCGAACATCAGCCCGTGAAGGATTGGCCATCTGAGCAGTGGGCTGGAATAGTTGCTCCCTTCTTGGTGGGTGACTCACAAAAAGCCTGTTATGACTTGGAGCCAGAGCAAGCGAGATTATGGCACGGCTAGGTGTCACTGTTGCGGTTCGGGCCCAGAAGTTCCACTCCTGGCGTTATGATGCAGAAAGGGCTCCACGCTTCCAACTCTACGACCTCATCCACTCTGAGCGGAAATGGCTCCAGCCTGACAAATGTACAGCCGCCGCTGTCGTCAAAAGGATCGTCGTAAACCGGTTTCTGCGGGATCTTCCTTGCACCGTCCAGAAGTGGGTCAGCCAGAATGAACCCTCAAAACGTGGAGCAGTTGGTTGCTTTAGTGAAACGCCACTTTGCTGCTGAGGAGATGTCCGGGAGTCCAAGTCCCGACGAGTTTCCCAGTCGCCGATCCCCGCACTTCAGGAGGTACAGTAAGACTGTTCCTCGGCCTAACAGGCCACAAGGACTCATAGACTCACATAAAAGAGTTCTAAGTTCCACGGCCCATAGGAGGGACTCCAGTCCCATACTTTCCAGTAGACTGGGACCCAGTTCTGGGCTGTACATTGAATGTTACAAATGCCATGAACTAGGACATGTGGCTGCAGTTTGCCCTATGAACTCTGACCGAATGCAATGTGATATTTCTGTGGGTTATTTTTCAGGTGGGGTTCCTGCTGTTAAACAAACAGTTATAGAGAAGGGACATTTAGAGAAGAATATGTTGTGTGAAGTCAAAGTAGATCGGGTACCTGTAAGAGCAATGCTTGATACTGACAGTACAGTTACATTGGTCGCTGCACATCTGATTAAGTCTGGGTTTCTGCCAGTAATCTCCTTACAGGTAACCTGTATCCATGGGGATAATCAAACTTACCCGGCTACACGAGTGTACATAGAAAACCCCATCGGCCCAGTAAATCATCAGGTCGGGGTAGTGCCGAATCTGATGTATGAGTTATTAGTGGGTCAGGATTTCCCATGGTTTTGGGAACTGTGGGAAAGAAAGTCTGATTGTGTCCAGGATGTACCCTTGGTGTCTGAGGCCCCCGATCCTGTAGACCCTGGTTCTCTGTTAGAGGGTATGGCAGGCGAAGGACCTGAGGTTGAAGACCCCCCAGAACTAGATTTTCAGGACATAAAGGTTGCTCCCGTAAAGTTTGCCTCTGCCCAACTAGACGATTTGACACTAGTAAACGCCAAGGCCACAGTAGTGAGCATAAATGGTGTACCAGTTAACCCCAACGTTACGCCATCACCACCCTACTTTGTCTACAATAATGACTTGTTGTATAGGTAGAAAGAGAAGACCCTGATAGGTTAGAGCAACTTCTGGTGCTAAAACCCTTTAGAAGTCAGGTGTTGGACCTGGCCCAAAGCCATAACCTGGGGGGACACCTAGGGTTAAAGAAAACCACTGATAGAATAAAGGCGCAATTTTACTGGCTGGGTCTACACAAAGAGGTATAATGTTTCTGTGAGATATGTCCAGAGTGTCAAATGACCTCACCAGTGAAATCGTTCCGTAGTCCGTTAGTAGCCTTGCCTATTATTGAAGTAACTTTTGAATGTATTGGAATGGATCTGGTAGGCCATTAGCTAAGTCAGCACGGGGCCATCAACACATTCTAGTCATTGTAGACTATGCCACAAAATATCCGGAAGCGGTTCCCCTCAGGAATACATCCGCTAAAGGCATAGCCAAAGAATTAATGTTATTGTTTACTCGGGTCGGCATCCCCAAGGAAATATTAATGGACCAAGGAACCCTTTTATGTCCCGAGTTACGAAAGAGCTATGCAGATTGTTGAATATCAAACATTTACACACCTCAGTCTATCACCCTCAAACCGACGGCCTAGTGGAGCGATTTAACAAGTCTCTTAAACATATGCTGCGGAAGGCCATTGACCGATATGGTAAAAACTGGGACTTCCGCTTACCATATTTATTGTTTGCCGTAAGAGAAGTTCCTCAGGCCTCTACAGGTTACTCTGCTTTTGAGTTGTATGGGAGACACCCACGAGGTATAATTGATATGCTCAAAGAGACCTGGGAAACAGAGTCAACACCCCACAGTAGCATAATAGAACACATTTCACAGATGCAGGATCGCATTGCAGCAGTGTTGTCAATTGTGCAACAATACATGCAGCAAGCCCAAAGTTCACAGCAGAACTCTTATTACCGGAATGCCAGACTTAGGGTGTTTAGGCCAGGGGATAAGGTATTATTGCTGATACCTACAGTAGAATGTAAGTTTTTGGCCACCTGGCGGGGACCCTATGAAGTCCTAGAAAGAGTAGGAGAGGTCAATTATAGAGTTAGCCAGCCCGGGGGGAGGAAGCCAGACCAGTTCCATCATGTGAATCTCTAAAAGCCCTGGAAAGAGAGGGAAGTGTTGGTTACTGAAGTTAAGACTGTTCCGTCTGGGGAACCTTCTATTCCTGAAGTAAGAATTGCTGACATCTTGTCTAGCCATCAGAGACAGGAGGTAGAGGAGTTTCTTGTGTGCAATGCTCGAGTTTTCTCCCCTGTACCTGGAAGAACCTCGGTTATTGAGCATAACATCCATACAGAGCCTGGGAAGGTCATACATATTAAACCTTACAGATTACCTGAGGCTAGGCAACAGACCGTTAGAGAGGAGGTACAAAAAAATTTGGACCTTGGCATAATCGAGGAATCATTCAGTAACTGGTCTAGTCCTATCGTACTGGATCCTAAACCGGATGGCTCGATCACGTTCTGTAATGATTCTCGGAAACTAAATGCAGTCTCCAAATTTGATACCTACCATGTGCCCCGGGTAGAAGAACTGATAGGGTAGGTGATGCCCGATACTTAACCACCCTCGATTCGACTAAGGGGTATTGGCAGGAACCTGTAACACAGGCCGCTAAAGAAAAAAACGGCGTTTTCCACACCAGGCGGGTTATACCAATATAAGGTCCTACCCTTCGGTCTACATGGGGATCCAGCAACTTTTCAGAGATTGATGTGATCATTCACAGTAATGACTGGGACTCACACCTGAAAAAGGTACAGGCAGTCCTATACTCTCTGGAGGAAGCTGGTCTGATGGCAAACCCTGCTAAGTGTGCCATACAGTAGGTTTAGAAGAGACCAAGTACTTGGGGTATACCGTTGGTGGAGGGCTTGTGAAACTGCAGGTTGCAAAGCTGAAGACGATTATGGAGTGGCTGAGATCACTAACTAAGAAACAGGGTAAAGCGTTCCTTGGCCTCGCCGGTTACTACCATCGCTTTATACCAGACTTTGCCACACTCTCAACCCCTCTCCGATCTAATGAAAGGGAAGAGTTCGGTCATGGTGAAGTGGTCTGACCAGGCGGGGAGAGCTTTACAAATCTTAAAGGATGCCTTATGTGCCCATCCCGTCCTGATCACCCCGAACTTCACCAGGAAATTTCAGGTTCAGTGTGACGCTTCCAATGTAGGGATAGGAGTGATCCTGTCACAAATAGTTGGAACGGAGGAACACCCCATCATATATATTAGCCGATAGCTAACTGTCCATGAGAAGAGATATGTCGTAGTTGAGAAAGAGGGCTTGGCCATCAAATGGGCATTGGAAACTCTAAAATATTATTTGTTAGGGAGAAAATTTACTCTAATAACGGACCATGCACCTTTAAAGTACATGCAGCAAAATAAGGAAAAGAATGCTCGTGTAAATCACGTGTTCTTGAGTCTCCAGGGGTTCCAGTTCACAGTTGAACACAGGCCAGGCTCCAAGCATGGAAATGTCGACGCATTCTCCTGGGTATACACCTCCTTTTTTTCAAGTGCTCACCCGATAACGATTGAGCAAAGGGGGGGGATATGTGATGTGCTCAAGCAGAAGGTGTTTGAAGGGAGGTACATAGGACCCAGCACCTTCCAGGGTGTGTTCCCTTCCCTCTCACCTGAGCCCTAATTAATGAGCTTCAAGGTAAAAGGCAGCACAGACCTTTTCCTTCTGCTGTGCTGATCTGAAGGCACACACACAGACAGCCCTGTGAGAGACTTCAAAGGGAAAGCTACAGGTACAGTGTGCAAAGTGGGGAAAGAGGTTAGTTCTCCCACTGTTAGTTAGGGACTAAGCTGGATTAGTTAGAAAGGTCCTGAAAGGTCTTTTGTTTCTGTTTTATGTTATGAGTTAATCCTGTTCCTGACTAGTACCTTGTAAATAAACCCTCCTGTGCACAAATGCTACGTTTGCCTGCCTTTGATCTGGACACAAGACCCTACGCTGGGACTGAGACGTCACAATGTATACAATTTGACAAAGTGCAAATGTATATACATGGCAGCAGATGTACATTCATGTATTTATACAAAGGATTTTAAAATAAATTCTTCTTTCTTTTTATATTCAATTCAATTATTGCAGTTTTTCCTATTAGGATACAAAAATATAAGAAGGAAGCATTCTGTCTGCTTCTTGCAGGAAATGACAAAGCAATGGAATGAGACCTCTAAATCATCCAACTTAATTAAAATACAAATGTTTGTTTTATTTTATTTAAATCATGAGCCACATTATATCAAGATTTCTTTCCTGGCTTTAAAACCATAGACTTTGATTCAGACTTGAATCAGTCAAAGCTGCATCCTAGATGGGGGTGGGGTCAGTATTTAATTTTGTTATTTATTTTAATGCTGATACATCAGAAAATTGAATATGATGAATATGGAAATAAAAAGTACCGTCTTTTTAAGTGCCAAAGTGAAAAACAAGTCTCATCAAAGCAATTCCTAAAGCATAAAAGTAACTATGCTTTGGCATTTAAATGTCATACAGTAACTCACATTATGCATTATCAAGATTGGGGAAGGGGGATTAGTTCACAACTGTTCTAACTTTGTATTGCTTGTTACATAGCTAATATATTTTGTACCATATAGAGGCATTGATTGATACACGTAAACAAACAACTGTTTATTCAGAGGTAACATATTTCTTTCTAGATATTTTTCTGTGATATCAGTATATGAAGAAAGATGGTACTTTTGATCGATATCATCAATTATGGAAAATCGGCATAAGTCCTAAAATATAATGTTTGTGTAGTCTTCAAAAAAAATCACATTCATGTTCTGCACTCCACTTATAGTTTCTTTAAAAAAAAAACGGACTTGATACTGTACAGGTATTGTATACCTAAAGTGCATCTTTCACTTGAAGGAGTCTTCAATTGCTCTTAGACTTGATAACAAAAGGAAATGTGTGATAACAGCACTTGCAAAAGGGAAAGGGGACCTTGAAAAGATTTCTTTCCTTATTTGCTATTGTCATTTATAATAGATTACAGAGCACCGTTCTGTGCCTTTTAGAGAGAACTATGTATTTGTATGGAAGTTGTGTGTGCATGTTGTTCCAATCTGAATTGATTTGCAGCTATCACCAGATAAGTGGTTTTACAGTACTACCAAAAATACATAGATGACATTCGGTCAGCTATATCTTTGTTTTTTTATTTTGTGCTACTGACATTTCTACATGACTTTCTGAGTGAAACATAAGGCATGCAATTGTTAAAACTGCATGATTGAATTAGGAGACATCATGTGCAATAATTTAAATGCTTATAATAAGGTTTTTTTTATAACAACAACCACACTAAACCTGCCAACATTTCCTTATGAGAACATTTAAATTGTGTTCTAACCATTACCTTAAATTACAAAGTCAAACCAGTTATTAAAATAATCATCTACTGAACTACTACAAACCTAAAAACATAAGCCATATGAAATGTTCATTCTTACAGTCCACTTACTGGAATTCATTAGTATTGCTGAAATAACTTATACCATTAACATCACATTTCTTGTGATTTTATTTATTTGCATTTATTGTGCAGATAATTTTATTTTTTGTTTCCAATATGTATTCCACAGAGATTTGTAGCTACACTAGAACAATTAAGTGTATTTAACACAGAGGCAGATATTTATTCAGAAGTAACTCTAGAAACATACCCAAGGCACTCGATTTACAAATATGTCTGCTCCCTTGGTGTTAGAAAATGTAAAGCTTTGGGGAGTGCATCTTTTTGTGTTTCAGATTTTCCCTCAGCAACAACAAATAAACTGCCTTGCATCTATCATCTAGCAGAGCTGCACAGAAAAGCAAATAAAGTTGTACTACTTGTATCCCTTTGGTAAAATGTATACTTGCAATCTATTAAGTATCAAGCATCACAGGTTAGAAGTAATGTTATGATAGAATTGAAATAGAGTATTTAGAATAAAAAAACTTATGCACACGTCACGCTACTTGTTCCAAATTATACTCGCTGAACATTTATAATTTCCTCTGCTTTGGAAGCGATTTCTCACAGACAGGGCCATCAACAGAGATCTTGGGGCTCAGGACAATTGAAAGGAGGGAGGTATACGCCTTGATGGAAAGTGGGGGAGAGATTAGCCATGGGTGGGAGAAGGAGGTAATGGAGGGATATCATGAGCTTTGTGGTAATACATATGGGTCTGGGGGTGAGAGGGAGTAGGTATGGACCTGGGGGATGGGGAGTAGGTTTAGGCTTGGGGGGGAATAATCATCAGCCTAAGGAAAGGGGGAAGAAGGAGATGTGATCCTGGGAATGGGTGGGCTAGAACAGGAGTTTGATCTAAGAGGAAGGCACAGGACAACGTAGGCCTACCTGGGACCGAAGAGGGGCACTGCTGAAGGGAGAGACGGGCCCATCCACAGGCTGAAAGAGGTAGGCCTGGCCAGAGAGACGGATCCACCCAGTTGCTGACACTCTAGGAATTTAGGCCCAACTTCATGTCAAGGCGAGCGGGGCCCGGGACATTTGTCCTGGTTGTCCCCCCTGTTGGTGGCCATGCACAAAAGGCTGATATCGATGAAAAAAACAAACATCAACATAAATGTGCAAGTGTAGGCAATAGATGTTCAAAGATTGCAGCATCAGATTTGGGAAACAACTCCTGGTTTCTGAAGCAATTTGAGCATCAAGGCGATGATCATCTGACATCAACTTTGCTGGGCCAGCAATCTGTCATCTGGATGCCTGACTCAGACTCCCATAGCAAGTTTTGTTCTGTCAGCTCAGTCATAGCTTAGGCTCAAGATAAAGTTAGAGAGAGGACTTGAAGGACATCCTCAAAGCTAACATGAAGTTCAAGATCAACACTAACTTGGGGGATACTATTTCACAGGAACTACTGAAAGGATTTCAGCACTTAGAAACCCTACAACAACAACAGGAGGCATAAAAGCGGGTATGGAAGAAACAAAGTCACAGATGAAATCAATAACCCGGGGCCACACATACTATTTGGAAACACATCCTCGAGCTGTGACAGTCAATCGATCCCTAGATGAAACAATCATAAAAACTATCATAAATGTGTCTGCAGATCTGAAAATGGATGCCATGTATCATCTAGGGAACAATTCTTAGAGGAAATAAAGCAGAGATTAAATAAAGGGCTCCCTGCTTTAAAAGTGAGTGAGGACCACATCAGGTTTGTGTGTCAATTCATTCATTAATAGGTTGTAAAACTGTTAACTATTTTTCTTCTTTCCTAAAATAATCATTGGAGTTAATAAAATGTTATTTTGTGTATTCAGCCAGTGAATAAATGGCAGAATATATAAAATAGGTTTAATCTGAATTTAGTAAAATAGGATAAACACTAGAGCAGAAACTATTCAGCCTATATCTGCTCTGTTATAATTCCAAAACAAACCAACCTTCCCATCCTCCTGTACCCTGTATTTTCACGTATGCTTCCTTAAAGATTCCAAGTTCCTTGGGACAGGGCGCTAAATACCTACTGTAACTATGTATGTTACTGTTTGTAATTGTATTATCTTTAGTCCTCCAACTCTCTTGAACTGCTCTACAGAATGTGTTGGTGTGTTATTAATAAATGATGATGATGATGATGATGATGATAATAATAATAATAATAATAATAATAATAATAATAATAATAATAATAATTATTGACTGAAGGATTACCAAAGAAGAAGATTTACTCCAAAGAACAATGAAATAACTCGTAAAATAATTGGTGCTTTATCTCCTTAACCATTGTTTTCAATAGCACTACTGCTAAATAATGCAGCAGCGTTAAAGAAGCACATATCTATAGCATGCATGTTTGTGTGCTACATCTTTGAAGACCAGTTTTTTATTTCATCTTATAGAGGTTCTAAAACATGGTACCAGCAATATATTTTGTGGCTGTATTTTTTTGCTTTTTACGGAACGCTACTCTAAAACAATAAATGTTCATTATTAACCCAAATAGTACTTGTTGATACTTAGAACCTCATGTTGGGCCTTTACACCCTTTAATTTGTAGGATATTCATTCATTATGGTTAAGGTTGTAAGATAAATCATACCTACTTCCTCTTTTATGGAACTATGGAGACAAGTCTTACCAAGATAAAGTGATTACTGGCTTTTTATCACCCTAAGATTTTATTATATTAGAAGAGATGACAAGGCAGTAAAATAGGTAAATGGCCTAAATGAATAACTTTGTGTAACCTTGAACTACTGCTGCTGCCAGGTCGGTGCTACAAGGAACTTGGTGTGAAAAGAAACTCAATTTAGACTTGATAATTATAGTAGAAAATATTCAGTTATTGTAACTAGGAAAAAATTATTTAGAAATGTACTTTAAGGCCCTGCTACAAAAATATAATGTATGCTACAAAAGCCTTAAAATGCAGTGGTTCATTTTGTTTTACTGCCAATCAGTATGCTAATGTAAGCAATTTAATAGCTTTGACAAACTGAATTAAAAACAAAAAATTGACAAGCCAATAGTGTGTATATTGCAGATGTTTTGTTTAATAACTGCAAACAACAAATAACTATTTGTTTACCTCTGATTATTTCTGTCAAATCAATTGTTATTAAATAGGTATCTACAATCAGAAGCAGCACTTTAGTTGATTGTACTCATCAGAAGTGTTACATAAGCCTCATTTTACAGCAAGGTATAAAAGCCATTATCTTCCTCCGTATTAGAAACCTACTGATAAATGCACTTTCACTATACGTTTTTAAAATCAAAGTAATGTTCTCATTATGATCAAGAGCGCAACACTATTTTAAAACAAATGCTACATGCTCTATCACATAAGAGGATGAATAGTTGGCATCACACACACACACAATTTATGCAATTTAAAGTCCATCATTCTACAGTGAGAAAGATTATTTAAAAGTGGAAAACATTCAAGACAGTTGCCAATCTTCCCAGGTGTGGACATCCCAGCAAATTCACCCCAAGGTCAGATCGTGCAATGCTCAGAGAAATTGCAAAAAAAACAAACGTTACATCTCAGACTCTACAGGCCTCAGTTTGCATGTTAAATGTTAAAGTTCATGACAGTACAATTAGAAAAAGACTGAACAAGTATGGTTTGTTTGGAAGGGTTGCCAGGAGAAAGCCTCTTCATCACGGCTTAGGTTAGTAAAGTTGCATCTGAACAAACCACAAGACTTCTGGAACAATGTCCTTTGGACAGACGAGACCAAAGTGGAGATGTTTGGCCATAATGCACAGCGCCACGTTTGGCGAAAACCAAGCACAGCATATCAGCACAAACACCTCATATCAACTGTCAAGCACGGTGGTGGAGGGGTGAGGAATTGGGCTTGTTTTGCAGCCACAGGACATGGGAACCTTGCAGTCATTGAGTCGACCATGAACTCCTCTGTATACCAAAGTATATTCGAGTCAAATGTGAGGCCATCTGTCCGACAGCTAAAGCTTGGCCGAAATTGGGTCATGCAACAGGACAATGATTCCAAGCACACCAGCAAATCTACAACAGAATGGCTGAAAAAGAAAAGAATCAAGGTATTGCAATGGCCCAGTCAAAGTCCAGACCTCAACCCGATTGAAATGTGGTGGCAAGACCTTAAGAGAGCTGTGCATAAACAAATGCCCACAAACCTCAATGAACTGAAGCAATGTTGTAAAGAAGAGTGGCCAAAATTCCTCCACAATGATGTGAGAGACTGATAAAGTCATACAGAAAATGATTACTTCAAGTTATTGCTTCTATAGCTGTGACCATGCAGCAAGCTTAAGCCTATAGGGAACCATGTTAAAAATGGTTTTTGAGGCAAAAAGTGACACTGTGTGCTCATTTGCATGTCATTTCCCAGAATCCCTTGCTGCAGTGGAAGTGCTGTATGCTGGGTGATGATGGGGAAAGGCGGGGTTGCAGACCTGCCTAAGACATGCAAATGAGCATACAGTTGTATTTGCATATTTGCTTTCCTGTGGAGGGTTTTTGTCACTTTTTTTACTCACCATAACTTAACTCAGTATTATGGTATATATATATATATATACATATATATATATATATATATATATATACAGTGGTTGACAAATCACCAAAAAATCTACTCGCCACACAAAAAAATCTACTCGCCACCTAGTACCAAACGTGTGCTGCTTAGGCCAATATTTACTCGCCCGGGGGTTTAATCCACTCGCCCGGGGCGAGCAAATGTATAGGTTTGTCGAACACTGTCTATATATATATATATATAGACAGTGTTTGACAAACCTATACATTTGCTCGCCCCGGGCGAGTAAATATTGGCCCAAGCAGCACACGTTTGGTACTAGGTGACGAGTAGATTTTTTTCTGGGAAATGACATGCAAATGAGCACACAATGTGTCACATTTTGCCTGGAATATCCATTCACATGTGAATGTGCTCTCAAGTGATTTTCTGCTATGTTTGCTTATCCATTCTTTGAATCTGGGTGAAGTTTGTATGTGTGTGTGTACATATATAGGTGTCTGCCCGAAACGTTGTGTGAGCTTTCACTGTCTGCCACAATAAAATTATGAAATCATAAATGGATTCCTGACTAAGAATCTGTGTGCGGAGCATTATGTTTCTATTCATGTATGTGTGTGTATATATACATGGTGTGATCATTTGCATATAATTTCCCAGAATCCCTTGCTGCCGTGGAAGCACTGTATGCTAGGTGTTAATGGTGAAAAGCAGGGTTGCAGACCTGTCTAAGACATGTGAATGTGGTCACACGTAATATCTTTATTTGCTATATGCTATATGATGGAGGTTTGCTGTCGCCTTTTTCACCATCCATCTCCTCTGCTGCTCCGCTCCCCATGTCCTCCTCTGCTGCCTGTCATCCTCTTCTGCTGCCTAGCTCCAGCAAAGGCAGGTAGGTGAGAGGAGGGGGGTTAGAACTAAAGGAGTGGGGGGTGAGAACAGAAGGATGGGGGTGAGAGAAGGGGAGGGGGTAAGAGGAGAAGAGGGGGTGAGAGAGGGAGTGCATGCTCAGTTGTACAGTGCGATTAATGTTTTTTTTGCGGGGGGATGGGGGGGCGAGTTCCTTTTTTGCTGGAGAGTAGCATTTTTTAAAATAATTTATCAAGCCCTGTATATATATGCACCAGCCTTTAAAAAAAAAAAAAGTGGTCAATAGGAATAGCTAACAAGCCGTCTTCCTAGAAGGCTTAGGATAAAATATGAAAATATATCTAAAACATTTTTGGCAGGTGAGTTTGAAATTCAGTCCGCTAGATAACTGGACATAATTGTCTTAGTGAAGATGGAAAGATTGTTGTGGTGTTTTTTTAATGATTTCTCAGTTGCATAAACCAGGGATGCGCAAACTGGGGGGCACGCCCCCCAGGAGGGGCGGGAGATTTTTCTGGGGGGTGCGGGCGGTTGCAGAGGTCCCGCACTCTTCCCCAAGCCATTTAAATTAAATGTCGGGGCATCGCGTGAGGCCTCTGCAAAAATAAAACGTACCGGGATTCAGACGCTGTCACGTCTCCATGGCAACGTGGAGCGTTATTTGACGCAGGTGCAAGGTAGGAGGGGGGTGCGCGAGCTCCGGAGCAGGCCAGACAGGGGGGTGCAGCAGTAAAAGTTTGCTCCCCCCTGGCATAAACTACATCAAGGTAATTATTAGACAAAGCCCAGATATTTCAAAAAGCCTCATGCTTCTACTTTTTATGTTTGAACTTGTTAAACTGGACGAATATTGCATAGACAAGAGCAAAGATGAAAACCAATAGTGCACATCATCCAATCAACTCATCATTCTGCGGATCCAGCATATAGACTTACCTTTACATTGATTCTAGTTTCTCATAAATACTAATTTGATCGTTGGTGGTAATAGTTAATTTCATGTTTATTGTTTCTGCTTCTAGTACAAAAGTGCTTGTTCGATTTTTTTTTCACTGTCTGCTAGATGCAGCTGTCAAAATTAAAGGCTAATGGTGAGATGAGAATCTCATAATGTATGATAATCAATACCATGTGTCTGCTTTATAATATTGGACATGTGGGGAAAGAAAATATACTTGTTTACATCCTGATAACCCAGTTGGATCTGGAGAATAGATCCTTTTGTTCAAGGTCAAACATGTTTTCTTATTTCTATATCCAATCTCACTTTTCTTTACTGCAGTTTAGTTTCTCAGAATAGATATCTTCATTTAATTAGTAAAGACGTAGCTTTTATATTGGGTGTGTTTTTACATTTAAATAAATTCCCATTTCACAGTTTCTTGCAAAGCATTGCCAGTCAAAGTTTTGTATGCCTTGCCCTGGAGACTGTGAGGTAGCTCCCTAACCCCACTACTCTGTGACCCAAACTTCCACATACCAAATACATACTGTAGTGCCGTTGAGTATTCTAAAACAAATCTGGGGCAATCACCAACAAGACCTGTATTAATCTGATGGGCCATTAGTCTCTGCAGAAATGTCACTGAAATGTTGCAGCATGTACCCAGCATGTAGTTAGTGGAAATCAGGGAGCGCAGGTAACCGATGGATGCATGAGGAATGAAACAGAAATAAATAAATAGTGCAACTCTGTAAGCACAGATAAAATAAATAGAATGACAAAATGCAGTAAAAAGATGTAGAAATTCACACTAAAACCAGAAGCGACTTCAATCTCAAGAGTGGAGCCGGATTTGTATCAAGGGCAAAACGAATGCCCACTGCAAAGACCAAAATACAAATAGCCAGTAAACAATGAAACAAAAACAATCAAATAAGACCGTAGGGGTATGATCAGCAAAATGTATTCATCACGAACAGCATACAGAGTAGTGTAAGCAGGGGAGACTTACAAGACAGCCCCATAAACAGGCATTTTCAGCATGAGATGCATCGGAGAATAGCCCGGGAGTGGAGAGGAGAGAGTACCGTGATTCAGACAGCTCTCACGGAGGGTCCGTTGCGCTGACGTCTCCTCCAGTGGTTGCATCGCAGTACTTCCGGGTTCTCCTCCTCTCGCGATAGTGGCGCCCCACGTGACGGCTCAACAGGACACGGATTCTCCAAGGCAAGTTTAAGTCAAGTTTTAGAATACTCGTCGGCGCACCTGTAAATAACCACAAAGACACGGTCTTGATGTACAAGGCTGCAGCATTTTCTTAAACATTACTTAACCTTATAAGTGCTATCCCCTGCCAGTGTGCTCACTCATTTGGTAAAGACCAAAGGTCCTTGAACCAATGGCCCATAACACCCCACATGCCAGGCATTGCCCAGGTGTTTGATGAGAATGGGCCCCAGGAATTAACAGTTAAATTAGCCCTGCCATTAGCCACTCTCAGCCACCACTGGGCTTTACCCACCATAGAGCCCCATCTGGCAATGTAAACCGCACTTAGGGGCCTATGCAGAGAGCTGCCAGAAGCCCAATCTCGCCATTTTTTTGCCAAATATGCCTACAGCAATTTAGTAAATGGCGAAAAACTGGCGAGATGAGGAAAATTCGCCAGTTTTTGTTTCTTTGAAAAAAAAACTCGCCGCGCGGGTGGCAAGAAGCAATATCTCGCCAGTTTTAAAACCCGCCGTATGCAAGTAGCCCCGATCAGCATCTCGGCGCTGATCGCGCCAATAAAATGGAGAAATTTTCTCCAAATCGCTCCGCCAACAAATGTTGGCAAAAAGCTGGAGCTGAGCGGCGATAGGGGACATAAAAAAAATATCAGGCCCTTTTCCTGGCTCGGATTGATGCAGGGGGGCTCCAGAGCTGATACCCAGGAATATTAGCACCGAAGCCCCCCCCCCATGCATCCGAAGCAGGAATAATGCATGTACAGCCCACTTCATTACCTTAGCGGCTAACCGCTAAGGCAATGAAGGGGTTAACCCACCGTGCCAGCTTTATTGTGGGTAGCGGGGGTGGGTGAAGGGGATATTTGGCCCTTGGTGTGAGTTTAGGGCTTGCGGGGGGGTTGCGGGTGCACTTAACCCCTTCACGACTCTAGCAGTTAAAACCGCTATTGTCATGAAGGGGTTAACCCCTCCCGCTACCCCCCCGCAAGCCCTAAACAACCACTGTTGGGGCTAATACCCCCTTCACCCACCCCCGCTACCCACAATAAAAAAAAATTACACACAGCAGCCCCACAATAAATAAATAAATCTAAATAAATAAATGAATATATATATATATATATATATATATATATATATATATAGTTATACGTTACCGTTCCAAGGATTGGTAAACAAGAGACAGCACTCAATTGGGTCCCCACGGTAGGCCCAAGGATGTCTGGGAGCCCCGGGTTAGACCCACAGGTGTCTGCGGGGCCTCGGGTGGTTCCCACAGGGGTCTGGGGAACTCACGAGTGCTCACTACGGGTTTGCGGTGCCCCCACGGATGTGGGACCACCGCTTCATCCCCGCACCTATGGGTCGGCGGTGCCCCCATGGATGTGGGACCACCGCTTCATCCCCGCAGACTACGGGTCCGCGGTGCCCCCACAGATGTGAGGCCACCGCTTCATCCCCGCATGTGTCACCCATGGAACCACCAGCCTGATACCCGTGAGATACCCGAGGAGACCACAGGTGGTCTCCAGAGGTCTCACGCAGAACCACGGAACAAACCCTGAATGTAAAAAAAATAAACCTGGCCTATACATTCAATACACACACCCCCCCCAACACCTACAGTACAATAATGTGCAAAATAACTATTATCCAGATAGGGATAATAGATTATTTGCCCATTATTAAAAACATTAACTAGCATATACAAATAAATAAAGTACTACTGACCTCATCAATAAGAAGTCTCCGTCGCCAGCAACATCCTTGTCTTGCCCACAAAATACATAGCCAATACAAAGCCAATACATTGCAATAACATTCAGATATCAATTAACCCCTTAAACACCTTGGGGCTTATGCAGAGAGGATGGAGAAGGGAAATAGCGCCATCTTTTGGCGAAAATACGCACCAGATAAGCTTGTCCTGCAGAGAACATGGCGAGATTCACAAAATCCGCCACAGCAGGTTTGTTTACTTTAAAATTAGCCAAACACGTGGCGAGAACGGTAAATTCGCTATGTTCAGATAGGGTGGTATGCCAGTAGCATCGAAGCGCTGGAACGCGCCATTCTGCCCTATAATATGGCGTGTTCCAGGTCGCCAGAAATACTTGGCAATTTTGCTACCATCTGCAAAAATAAGGTAAAGCCGTTTTCTGCATACGCCCATAAGTAACGTCAATTCTGTGGCTATTTTATTGCCGTTTTCCCTGCAACTCGCGTGGCTCTCTGCATAAGCCCCTGTATCGGATAATAACCGCAAAGGTAATTAAGGGGTTAAGCCACACTGGCCCGATACCCACCCTTCACCCATGAATTTGTACATTGGCTTTTTTGTGGTATATCATTTCTTGCCACTGTATGTATGTATGTATGTCTAGAGAGATATATACATAGTAAGAAATGCTGTTGTTTTAAAAGCTTGATTTGATGTGTTTTAAATTAATTTGACTATGCAGCTATGCTTAAATGTGTGTTTAAAGTATTTTAAAATTAGATAGATGTAATCGTTGCTATTGTATGTTGTACTTGAGGTCAGGGTTAGCCTTGGTTTTCAATTTTGTATGCTTGTTGGTACTTATATTTTTTCTCAGGCTAAATTGTTCAGTTCCAGGCTTGAATTAGTTAATTGTTTAATTGTTAGTGATGGAATGTAAATTGCTTAGGGATGTCATTAATGAATGCTAATTGATTTATGTTTACTGGATTGGTTCAAATAGTATACTTGTTTGGAGTTATCTGTATTTTGCTTGCAATTTTATTGTTAACATTCATTTGCAGAATGTATATGGTGCTTAGATTGTATGCATCATATTTACAATGTAAATGCAATGTGTTGATTGTCATTTGAGGTTTTTGATTGGCATTTGATGTTTTTGATTGTAAGATCAGTTAGGATTATGAAAGGAAATTAATTTTATTGTAGTGTGTCTTTATGGAGAAGTGTTATTTTGAGTACAGCATGTTTTTGATAACCCTTCTATTTATTTGTATATTGGTTCATCATGTGTGTATATATATATATATATATATATATATATATATATATATATATATATATATATATATATATATATATATATATATATATATATATGATAAAAAATCACTGGCACTCCAATAGAAATTCAATAATGAATAGGTGCATGTCCCATATAAATAATAAAAGTATACATTACCGCATAGCAGCAAAAAGGGAGACAGCACTCAGGTGAATGAAAATAAATGTATTAAATACAGCACATAACTCCAACGTTTCGATCCCACAGGGGGATCTTCCTCAGGGTGGTGCAACAGACACAGGACAGTGAGTGACTTATATACCCCAACACCCAAGTGACATAAACATCTCCACATCATCAGAAAGCATCATCATCGGGCGACAAAACAGCTGTGCATAATACAATTTAATTAGATCATGCTCCAACTCCATGTCTGTACTCCTATTGGGGAATCCAAGTCACATGATCAAACCCAAGCTGTCAGTGTCATTACATGTAAACAAACTGATGCTGCATCAGCAGGCCCGGTTTTCAAGGCAACAACATGTGTGCTCAACTCTTTAAAGGCAGCAGACACCGGTGGTTGTCATGTGTACTGCACGTGTATAGATACACCACTGCAAATGTGTATGTGCTGTAGCAGTGATGAATTTACTTCTAAACAGCACCTAAGAATAACAGATACTGGCATGCGTATATCAGTAGAATCCTATGACAGATAGAACCCGCTGTAATCCCAGTCGGGTAACCCATAATAAACCTGTCGGCGTCACATGCTGCATGGATATACATAGGTTGCTAGTTAACCCCTAGTATACCAGTACTGCTAAAGACACAAAGTGCGATCAAATAAAGGAACATACTGTCTGTAGAACTACATAAATATACAATATACGGACCTGCAAAAATGTGGAATAAAGAACACCCAATACACAGTGAGGGTAAAGTGAAGAGAACCGGGAGGGGAAAATAAAATCAATGGAAGAAGCTGAACGACAAGAATATACAAGCTGTAGTAAAATATACTGTATAATAAATGCCTTTTACATAATCATTTTGAACTACGCTGATCCATGTATACATACAGTTGATGTTGAACAGTAATAATTACAAAAAATTACAAAAAACAACCCAAGTTCATGTAAAAGGCATTTATTATACAGTATATTTTACTACAGCTTGTATATCCATGTATATCCATGCAGCATGTGACGCCGACAGGTTTATTATGGGTTACCCGACTGGGATTACAGCGGGTTCTATCTGTCATAGGATTCTACTGATATACGCATGCCAGTATCTGTTATTCTTAGGTGCTGTTTAGAAGTAAATTCATCACTGCTACAGCACATACACATTTGCAGTGGTGTATCTATACACGTGCAGTACACATGACAACCACCGGTGTCTGCTGCCTTTAAAGAGTTGAGCACACATGTTGTTGCCTTGAAAACCGGGCCTGCTGATGCAGCATCAGTTTGTTTACATGTAATGACACTGACAGCTTGGGTTTGATCATGTGACTTGGATTCCCCAATAGGAGTACAGACATGGAGTTGGAGCATGATCTAATTAAATTGTATTATGCACAGCTGTTTTGTCGCCCGATGATGATGCTTTCTGATGATGTGGAGATGTTTATGTCACTTGGGTGTTGGGGTATATAAGTCACTCACTGTCCTGTGTCTGTTGCACCACCCTGAGGAAGATCCCCCTGTGGGATCGAAACGTTGGAGTTATGTGCTGTATTTAATACATTTATTTTCATTCACCTGAGTGCTGTCTCCCTTTTTGCTGCTATGCGGTAATGTATACTTTTATATATATATATATATATATATATATATATATATATATATATATATATATATATATATAATCTCTGTATATATATATATATATATAAATATATATATATATATATATATATATTTGCATGATGAAGCCAATGTACAAATTCATGGGTGAAGGGTGGGTATCGGGCCTGTGTGGCTTAACCCCTTAATTACCTTTGCGGTTATTATCCGATAAGGTGTTTAAAGGGTTAATTGATATCTGAATGTTATTGCAATGTATTGGCTATGTATTTTGTGGGCAAGACAAGGATGTTGCTGGCGACGGAGACTTCTTACTGATGAGGTCAGTAGTACTTTATTTATTTGTATATGCTAGTTAATGTTTTTAATAATGGGCAAATAATCTATTATCCCTATCTGGATAATAGTTATTTTGCACATTATTGTACTGTAGGTGTTGGGGGGGGGGGTGTATGTATTAAATGTATAGGCCAGGTTTATTTTTTTTACATTCAGGGTTTGTTCCGTGGTTCTGCGTGAGACCTCTGGAGACCACCTAGGGTCTCCTCGGGTATCTCACAGGTATCAGGCTGGTGGTTCCACGGGTGACACATGCGGGGATGAAGCGGTGGCCTCACATCTGTGGGGGCACCGCGGACCCATAGTCTACGGGGATGAAGCGGTGGTCCCACATCCGTGGGGGCACCGCCGACCCATAGGTGCGGGTATGAAGCGGTGGTCCCACATCCGTGGGGGCACCGCGGACCCGTAGTGAGCACTCATGAGTTCCCCAGACCCCCGTGGGAACCACCCGAGGCCCCGCAGACACCTGTGGGTCTAACCCGGGGCTCCCAGACATCCTTGGGCCTACCGTGGGGACCCAATTGTGGCCCACGGTGACCCAAGGAGACCACCTGGGGGCCATGGCGCTTGGCGGGACCCACCAACAGGCCTCCAGAACCTGTTTGAAAAGGGCTGCTGGTACCCTGTAGGTCTGTCAGGTGCCCCGCCAGCCCACCGGGGACTCGCGTGGGGCTGTGTTATGAACCCTGTTTGTAAAAGGATAAATCTTGTATTCATGGGGGGGCACAGGGGGTGGGTAATGTATTTAATAAATAGAATGAAGTTTATTGTGGGTCACTGTATTGTTTTTATTGTGGGTACTGGGGGTGGGGTGGGGGGGTTCCCCAATGGTATGTGGGTAGGCCTCCCTTGTGGGGGGTTAGTGGGGGGTGGGTATGTAGGCGTTCCGAGTGGTTGGTGAGGGTGGGTTAACCCCTTAATGACTGTAGCGGTTAATAACCGCTATGGTGATTAAGGGGTTAGGGGACATTACTTTGGATGTTTTAATTTTTGTGTCTGTTTTGCAGCAGCGGACGGGGCATGGGCAGGATGAAGAGGAGGATGGCCTTCATCGTGGCAGCCGGAAATGGGTGGTGAGTACTATACAGTATGTATTTAATGTATTTATTGTTGTTTATGTATTTTAAATACACAGGGGGCGTATGTTGTTTATTGCAATGTTTATTGGGGGCAAATGTCCCCAATAAACATGCTATTCTGCCTTAACCCTTCATTGCCTTAGCGGCTATACGCTATGGTAATGAAGCAGCATTTCTGTATTTTAAAAATATTGTGCGGGAGCAGGGGGTCCCCTGAGCTGAACCGCATTGATTTGTGGCTCAGAGACCCCCTGCTCACAGTACACTATTATTAAAAATACATTCATGCTGCTTCGTTACCGTAGCACATAGCCGCAAAGGTAAGGAACGAGTGTTTATTGATATGGGTGTTTTACTCATAGTGTAGATGTGCAGAGGGTCTCCGGAGCTGAACCACTTTGGTTTTAGGTTCGGGGACCCCCTGCTTCCCGAGATACAGGCCCCTTTATGGGGTGCCGGTATCCCTCTGCTTTGTTTACATTACGCGGTCACGTGATCGGGACCTTTAAATGCAGAGGGATACCGGCACCTCATAAAGGGGCCTGTATCTCGGGAAGCAGGTGGTCCCCGGACCTGAAACCAATGCGGTTCAGCTCCGGAGACCCCCTGCACATGTACACTATGAATAAAAATGTATTTTAAATAATTTTTAATGTGCCGATGTTTGCACAGAGAGAGCAGCGGATCTCTCTCTGCTGCAGACACATCTCGCCAGGGGACGGCTTCTCGGCAGTTTCTCGCCAGGCAGCCGTCTCGCTACTGGTTACTAGCCATTTTATCAAATGGTGGTGGCGCATTCATTCGCCAGGAATTCGGCCGTTCCTGCATACAGCGAGGTTAACACGCCAAAAACCTGGCGAATTGAAACCCTGGCGAATGCAATTTTTCGGACCTTTCTGCATAGGCCCCTTAGTCCCTTAGGTGATGGCAGTTGGGGGGGGGGGTATTTAACCCCCAATTAACTATCCCCATACCGACAGACCCGCCAGGACCCTCTTGAGCTCATCTTGTATTGTTTTATTAAATAAATCAGACCCCATGTCTGACAGATGCCCCCCATTGTCCCTAAACAAACTGCTAGTAGCAGAATCCAAATCTGGATGAATCAAACGAATTATAACATGAACCTTCCGTCCCCTTGCCAAAATGAGCAACTGAGATGACAGTTGAACCCACCGCAGACCTCTCCCACCCCACAGAAAGACCGCTACCTGATTCATACGCAATCCCCAGTTTCTCCCATACATACTCACAGATGCTCTGCCAGTGAATAAGTGAATCCCTGATGATCCATACATCCCTGGCTGCAAAATCTGGAAGGGCATAATTAGGATCAGCCTCTGCCACTTACACCAATGCCGGCCTAACGTACCGATGACAAAGGTAAATGCAGAGTTAAAAAATGTGGTCTCAAATTGCGAATAGCATGCCCTCCATGTGGCCTGAACCAACCCCTCTGTATTAGCGGTGTACTGATTTCCTGCTGTCTTGCACCACCACACTCCTCTTAAAAACTGCTTCGACTCTCCTAACCATAAATGCTTTGTTAAGATCTTCTAAAAACGAAGCCAGTTGCTATTCTCAACAGAGCAACTTTGAAAAGGCTTCCAGCATCTCCAGTACCCTAGCCTGAAATCGTCTGGTCCTCTGATTGGCCAGTCCCCTTACATAGACCTCGGTGTTCTATGTCTAACATGGAGAAGGGGCTGGTGACCAATCAAAGGACGGATCGTAACTTAGCTAGCCAATCAGAATGGGGGATCGTCTGGCTGCTGACATTAGAGGAGGGGGATTGTCGAGTCGGTTCAGAATGCAGGGTGAGCGGGAAATATGAATTGGCCAATGGGAATCGTGCCTATGAGCAGCGGCTTCCCCCAGCCAACCCATTGCCTCCCGCTGGGCAGGCTCCACCAGGTCTGGCAGTCCAAATATCTTCCCTGTGGGCAGCCCTTGTTCGCCATCCCCAGTACTCTGCCCTTCCCCACTCACACAACTGTCCTGAAACCTCTGCACTTCCCTTCTCCCCTTTGATCCACGATTTCTATGCAGACATCCCAGCACCTATGTAGATGCCCAGGCAAACTGTATAGAGATTAATACATACAGTATAAAACATAATACATAGTTTTATTAAACTTCTAACTCTTGGGGGACCTTGTACATATGGGAAATGGGTCTGGGATACTTGTGGTCAAAATCCAGGATTCTGGGGGACACTGTGTAGCCCCGGTGTAATTCACTTTGAGTACCCACAGATCCGGCCTGCACGTCGGGGAGAATTGTGGGATTACCGGTAACTTTGTCCCCTGAACTCCGACACAAAATCTAAACACACTTTGACCCAAAAATCCCCTTTGAAACTCCCACTCCCGAAATCCCAGGACAGGATGATCAGGACAGGTGTTTGGCATACATACGGTGTCCGTGGCTTATGATGTAAATTAGCTGCCAGGGACCCACGGTTTCCAGGGGCAACCAAACGGGCTTCATCTTTATCTCTATTGGGCATCAAAGGCAGCTCAGCTTTGCTTCCGGTGCCAACCTCCATATTTCCAGCAGCTTTAAGTGGCACAAAGTATCTGCAAACGTATTAGCAACAGCTGGGACATGACACTCCTTAAAATCTATATTCAATTTTAGGCAAGCCAGTACAAAACTGCACAGCAAAACCAAAACACGAGGAATCTGATCCAACGTTGTTTACCGCCTTCATCATCCCATGTTTTCTGACCAAAAAAATGACCTCCCTGTTAGTAAAAAGATGACCCCACCACCTCACTGTCAGCAGAGGAAAGAGTTCCAAGAACGTCATGGTCTTGATCATTTGAGTTTCAGAGCATCTAACAGGCCACCGCTTTTGCGCACTATGCTGCATTGAAATAAGCCCCAAAGCCTATTCACCCCACTGTGTTTCTGAAAAGCTGTAGCTCAGTCTTCAATGACAGCCGTCCCATCCAGAGGATCTGCCTGTTGTATGTTTTTAAGAATTAAAGCCAAACCACCAAATCCTTGTTGATTTCAGAGGTAACCTGAATAAAGTGGTTCGGGCACCCCACCCCTGCCGCTGCCTACCAGGAAAACACCCAGCCAACCCTCCCGGCATAATCCTTGTTGCAAAGACCAAGTGTCCCATAAGTGACTCAAAATGCCTCAGAGATGTCTACTTTAGCAATCTGACCTCTACCAGGGAATTCATCAGTGTACCCACCTTTTCCCTTGGGAGCCTGAATTCCATGCGGACCGATTCTATCTCGATCCCCAAGAAACGGAGGACTGTTGTTGGACCCACATTTTTCTCCTTGGCCATCGGGACCCACAAATTCATGCTCCATCTCTGAAAATTCAATCAGTCACCTGGGGCACAAATTTTTTCTGCCCACCCCTACAAACAGGAAGTCATCTAAATAATGCATGACTCCTGCTGCCTGCATTCTTGCACACTACATGCTCTAGAAATGTGCTAAATTTCTCTAAATAACAGCAAGACAATGCGCAGACATCGGTCGACAAAGTACTGCCAATCCAACATGCAGTCCAATAAGTGGAAGCACTGAAGATGCACTGGTAACAACCTAAAGTCAGATTTAATGTCTGCCTTTGCCTGCAATGCACTTTGAACCATCCTGCCTAACAAAGCTACTGCCTGATCAAAACATGCGTATCAGACTGAGCAGAGCTGCCTGTCAATTCCGTCATTCACAGATGAACCCTCAGGGTAGGATAAGATTTTGATAAGTCTAAAAGACCACACCTCTTTCTTGGGAACAACCCCTCTTGGCGAAATCCTCAATTCAGACAGGAGGTAAACAAAAATGAGCCTGCCATATTTTCTAACTCGACCTCCTTCTGCACCTTTACCCTCGCCATGCTACATAAATGACCTTAGGTTCTGCCCCCTTTAATCCCTGCCTGTACATCACACGTATTCTGAAACCTCTCCAGAAACCTAGTGTGTAGTATAAGGGCTGCCTCCCTATTGAGGTACTGTTCCAGCCACAGCATCATCCTCTCTGCACTCACAGGAGAACCCACCCTTCTACCCAACCTACCTAATCCACCCTTCTCCCAGCTACGTAAGGTACGTTGGTGTGGAGTAGAGGACTGTAACAGGGGATTTGCCCTGTTCAAAAAGGTGCCTCTAATCCAGCAGTGTGGTGGTTAACTGCTGGTAGTCAATTAACCAACACCACCTGGCTGATTAGAGGTTGAAAAGTGCAGGGAAAGGGGGGAAGGGAAATGAACAGGGCGCTTCTTAGGAGTGAATGTGAAAACAGTGTTTAAGGGAATGGATAATACAACACAGATGTGAATCACTTATAAACAATTAGGAAATACCCTTCACCAGCTAGTGATAAATAAGTATTAAAAGTACAAATTGTGATAAGCAGCTCAACTTCCTCAAAAAGGACTGTTCCGAAGATAGATGGACCCCGTCGGTACAGAGCTTCTTAGCGCGTCTGAGACGTGAGTGAAACGCTAAGAAGCTGTGTACCGACGGGGTCCTTCTATGTTCAGCGGTTCTCTCCAATGCCTGTTTTATTCATTGGAAATGTGAGTTTAACTGCTCTTTATACACTGCATTGAATACATTTGGTCAAATAGTATGCACTATTGTGGCTTTCTTCTTTTCCATGTCGATGCCATATACCCACTGAGGGATATCCTGAGATTTATTGCATATATCCATCACAAGGGCTCCAGTCAGAGAGAGAAGAATCTCTGACATACTTACCTTTGCAAGAAGTTTTGTGAGTGCAACTGATTAGAGGTTGGTTAGAAAAGCCTGCCTTTGAGACAAAAAGAGAGATTCCTTAGTCCACAACTGGGCTGACCAAGGAAACAGACAGAGCAGAGGTTCCTGAGTCTCACAGATGAGACTGAAAGAGGGATCATAGATGTCTGGAGCTCACAAGACTTCTACACCTGAATGCTGAGATAACCTGAGGAAAAGGCAGCAACCCAGGAAAGAGAGAAGCCTTCCCCCTACAACTACAAGACAGATAAGACTTTTCTTATAAGACTGAATATCTATGTCTGTCTATATATATATATAAATGTCTCTATGATTTGGGCTGATGAATCGCTGGACTACAAGTGTAAATATACTCCAACGTGGAGCAGATTTTGTTTGTGGATTTTCACATGTTTGCTGTGTTTTAAAGCAACAGGCGCAATAAAGTCTTATTTAATTTCACCCTAAAACCAGTCTCCATTGCGTAGCTCTGCACACATCTCTTACATATGGTGTCAGAAGTTGGGATGAGAGGTGGCCCTTGAAGTTCAAAGGGGCGCCGGAGACTGCCTGTGAATTTTTTTGTGCTTTTGCCTGCATAGTTCCTGCAAACAGCCTGAGCAACAAAGCAAAGAATCACATGCAGCAGAGACCAGACTTAAAGGGATACACATCCAGGCAGGAAATCTACACTGCACTGAAGAAAGCCACAAAACCACAGATGGACTCTTTTCCCCAATCCCAAGAGGAGAGAGAGAGAGAGAGAGATTGCTGAAGCAGGTAAACCTTACTTACCTATCACAATAATGTGTAATATGGTTGTTGAAAAAGGGGCTTTGCCTTACAGTCATAGTCAGGGTTCAAGAAGTGAGTTAGTGCTCCAGAAGAGCTAGGCTTTGTTGTTTTCTCTAAAAAAAAATTTTTTTTTAAAAATTGTGCTGAAGCAGTGAATACAGACAGTGACCCACAAGCGGTACTGATTCTGGAAGTAAAGGCTGCCACACCACATAGGACTACCAGCTGTGAATGGAGTATATGCAGAAAAGTGTGAACATTGATGCAAGACTGTGCTGAAGCAGGGAAACTTTTACAGACGGTGACCGACGCAAGGTACTGATTCTGGGAATTTAAAATGGCCACCCAGCTGAAGTCAAATACAGACTTTGCAAAAATGGGGAAGAAAATGTGTTCCTGGTGTAAAGAACCCCACCACACGGAGCAGTGTCCCTTCAGGCCTTATTCAGACGATGAGAGTGAATGCATGCACAGACTGCTAATATTGTAAAACATACCAAAGTAAAGAAAAAGTCTACAGAGACGCCTGTGAGAGCTATGAACTCAACAAGCAAAGTCTGCCTACCTGTAGGACTACCAAAATTTGGGGTTCTAGCAAATACAGTGGCAACAGCTGCAATAGCGCCTCCAGAGGTCAGGAAGAAAAATACACCTGATAGCCCCAAAATGGAGGACAAGATACAGCGTTCCTGTAATGAACCCTACCCCATGGAAGAGTGGCCCTTCCAGTCCGATAAGGAGGAAGACATCTCTTATGGGGAACCCGAACCGAGTCACACCCACAAAACACCCCAAGAATGGTGGGGGTGCCTGAACTCGATACGAACCGAAAAGACCGCTCTCTATGATGACGAATGCGATCGGCAAGAACGGGAGCAGCAGATCACCGAATATATATGCCAGCTAATACAATCGCAAGAAAAGCATGGTGGATCCAGTGAAGCTGCTAACATTCCAAATAAAGATGGTGACTCCAGTATTCCTGATGGGACGGAGTCATCCAAAACAGAGGCGAAAAAAGAAAAGCGGGTCTTCACTTACCGTGGAAGAAACAGACGTCCACAGATCCCACGGTCCGCAGATCCCGCGGAGACAAAGGGGGACCAAGATGCCCTGCAGCCTAGAGAAAATGGAGAATTCGTCCCGCGGATAACCGAATATCCAGAGGGCCCAAGGCAGAAGTCGTGTACCCCAAAGAAGTGTCTGTCCGGTGCTAATAGTGAGAAACCCTCAACCAACCATACCAGGGAAGCGGAGCCGGAACCAATGAGTGACGATCCCTTGACCAGCCCTGAAGATGCCCTGAAAATTGCCAGGCATGACTGTGATCTGCTCCGTGAACAATTGAAACAAAAGAAAGATGATTACGCAGAGCTACTGAAAAATAATGTGAAGCTACAGAAATATGTGCTCACAATGTACTTTTTGGCCAGAACAGAATTGGACGATCTCAAGACTGAGCTAGATGCTGCAAACACTACTAATACCACCGTGGTGGAAAAGCAGAGCCAATCTGATAAAATGATGGCTAAGCTGAAGCAGAAGTATGAGGAGGCACTGAAGGAGATTACAGTCTTTCAGCAAGAGGTTCACACTCTGCGCATAGAACTAAATGCCTCACAACAAGAGGTCAACAGTGTCCGGACAGAGGTGGACGTATCCCAGAAGGAGGTTCATACACTCCGCACAGCACTGGATGCCTCACACCACGAGATAGGCACCTGCCGCACAAAACTGGAAGTCTCCAAAAAGGAACTTCACAGTCTCACTGAGGAGCTGGACAATTCTAATAAAACTATTGTCAATCTTAATACAGATCTCAAAGTCTCTCAGAAGGAGCTTCAGACCCTCCACCTGAAGAAGGAAATCTCACGCCAGGAGACAGTCAGTCTCCAAGCAGAGGTGCGAAAATGGAAGGCGGACTACAAGGAGGCCCTGAATATTACAGAGACGGAAAAAAGAGAAAATTTAAGATTAAAAAAAGAAAATTCTGAGTTGACAGACCACGTCAATGGAAAGAATGAAAAGCTGCACGAGCTTGAAAAAATAAAGAAACTGTTGGAAATGAGAAGTTTGAAGCAGAGCACCAACTGCAGAACCAACTGCAAGGTCTGCATACACAACTCCAGAATGCCAAGGAGAAGCAACAAACTCTGCAGGAAAAAAATCTGCAGGCTGCTAATGACATACAAGTGCTGCAGGAACGTCTGATTACCCAGTGTGTCCTTGCAAAGCAGCATGATAAACTGAAGGCTACCCTGACCATCACCAAAGCATCGCTAGAGGCTATGCTTAGAGGCCAGGTGACTCGGTACAAGAGGGAGCGTAAAAAGGTCCAGAAACTGAGACGAGTATCGGCGGCCCAAGCGAAGAAGTTCACAGTGCTCCTCAAAATAATGAATGATAGGTGGAAGCAAGCTCAGAGATTGCACAGGGAAGAAATAAAGACCCTGAAAGGAGAATGGCAGGATACACTCAAGAAACAGAGTGAGACTCTGCAGACCAGTAACTTACAGATGCCTCCAATACGGAAAAAGGTATTGGCTCTGCCCAAGCATCGGTATCCCACAGTAACTAATGCCCATGAGGACAAGGGTACAGTGAGAGCTGGGGACACCACTCACCTTCAAAACAAGATTACGAAGTTTGAGCCACCTAAGAAAGCACTAGCCAAACCTGCAGCCGCCCAACAGGGTAGCGGTAGGAGTGCAGAATCAAAGCCAGAAGAGTCCTTAGCTGAGGAAGCTGAAAAGATAGGACGTTCTCTGGAAATGGAGCTGGAATCGCAACTCAATCCCAAAGAAGCTGAACTGGCAACTACATTGAATGGGAAAAGTGCAGGAAGACAGCTTCAAGAACTGAGGGCTCAGGGGGCTGTTCTTGGGCGCTCTTGTGATACCATGAAGTGGACATTTGGTGATAAAGTAGAGTACATGGGAAAGATGGCGAAAAAAAGCAAGATGCATATACACTCTGCGACTGTCGCCATACAGTATGCCTAAAAATAGAGGAGCGCCCGATACAGGGGAAAGCTCATGACCACGTGGTCAGTAGAAAGATTGGACTTGGAAAGTTTCTCCTTGAGCGACTGAGGACTGCTGATCTCAAGCACCTTCTAGAGGAGACACTACTAAACTGGAGGAAGGGCTCCAATCCCAGCAGGACTGAGGGTTCTCCTCCTCCATCCACTCTCATTCAAGTCACTGATATATCTCAAATGAGAGTGGAAGGATGGGCTTTGGCCGTGGCAAGGCCGCGCTTCCCACAAACAGGGGAGGTATGTAACAGGGGATATTTCCCTTTTCAAAAAGGTGCCTCTAATCCAGCAGTGTGGTGGTTAACTGCTGGTAGTCAATTAACCAACACCACCTGGCTGATTAGAGGTTGGTTAGAAAAGCCTGCCTTTGAGACAGGAAGAGAGATTCCTTAGTCCACAACTGGGCTGACCAAGGAAACAGAGAGAGTGTACCTGTTCCGGTTTGGAAGAGGTGTTTCAGCGGGCACCACGAGGCACAAAAAACGTAGCAAATGCTGGACTGTGCTGTAAAGTGTTCCTTTATTGAAGCATAGTTAAAAAGAGGGGGGGAAAAGGATTCCCCTGCACCTCTAACGCGTTTCACCCAAGCATGGGCTTTTTCAAAGAGTAACATTACCCGTCTGCAGGCTACTGATATACCGGATGTGAACCGGAAGTGACGTCATACAGCGAATGGGCTGTGGGTATGCTGCGTGCTGTATGATAGACTGCCAGGCTCGTGGCTTGACGGCGCTCACACATAGCGCAAGTGCGCCACCTATGGTGCCTGTCAGCCAGTGAGCCGACACCACACGCACAGCAAGCTGCATGATGGGATACTGAGGTTAGAAAAGCCTGCCTTTGAGACAGGAAGAGAGATTCCTTAGTCCACAACTGGGCTGACCAAGGAAACAGACAGAGCAGAGGTTCCTGAGTCTCACAGATGAGACTGATAGAGGGATCACAGATGTCTGGCGCTTCTTAGCGCGTCTGAGACGTGAGTGAAATGCTAAGAAGCTGTGTACCGACGGGGTCCTTCTATGTTCGGCGGTTCTCTCCAATGCCTGTTTTATTAATTGGAAATGTGAGTTTAACTGCTCTTTATACACTGCATTGAATACATTTGGTCAAATAGTATGCACTATTGTGGCTTTCTTCTTTTCCATGTCGATACCATATACCCACTGAGGGATATCCTGAGATTTATTGCATATATCCATCACGAGGGCTCCAGTCAGAGAGAGAAGAATCTCTGACATACTTACCTTTGCAAGAAGTTTTGTGAGTGCAACTGATTAGAGGTTGGTTAGAAAAGCCTGCCTTTGAGACAAAAAGAGAGATTCCTTTGTCCACAACTGGGCTGACCAAGGAAACAGACAGAGCAGAGGTTCCTGAGTCTCACAGATGAGACTGAAAGAGGGATCATAGATGTCTGGAGCTCACAAGACTTCTACACCTGAATGCTGAGATAACCTGAGGAAAAGGCAGCAACCCAGGAAAGAGAGAAGCCTTCCCCCTAAAACGACAAGACAGATAAGACTTTTCTTATAAGACTGAATATCTATGTCTGTCTATATATATATAAATGTCTCTATAATTTGGGCTGGTGAATCGCTGGACTACAAGTGTAAATATACTCCAACGTGGAGCAGATTTTGTTTGTGGATTTTCACATGTTTGCTGTGTTTAAAGCAACAGGCGCAATAAAGCCTTATTTAATTTCACCTTAAAACCAGTCTCCATTGCGTACCTCTGCACACATCTCTTACAAGGACATTCACATTTTGTTTTTCCTCTTTAACCACTTATACAGATGTAGCAAGACTTATGCTCTCCATGACCGCGAGATAAAATGTGGATGATCGCTGCCACAAGGGCAATAAGTCTTTTTTGTCTGGAAGGATTAATGCTGTAGGTAACCATATATAGAATATAAATTCAAAGCAAGTTAGCAAAATGATCAGTAATCAACAATAGCTGCACACAGAAAGTTAATCTGCTCACGCTTAGATGCAACAACGAGGTTGATGGCGTTAGCTGCGATGCATATGCCCGAAACGTTGCCCCCTCTGCTTACCTTTTAACAATGTATTTTTCCCCTTTTTTCTCTCCTCCCTTTTTTTTACTTTCCCTTCCCTTGTTTTCCACATCCCTTTGCCTCCATTTACTTTCCAACCGTAGTTTGCTTTATACACCTACAGCTAATTTCAGCTTCACTTTATCATTTTGATCTCTTCTACCATTGTGTACAATTTATTGTTAGGATCTATTTTGCAAATTAAAATTATATTAGCAGATTTTCTGTTCCATTTTTTGAGTGCTGGGAGCCACTGTGTTGTTGGTTATTTGGAAGGGTTGAGGGCCCTTCTTGCTCTCGCTGCACCACGTCCATTTATTTATATTTCTTGCATTTAAAGTGTGCTGTCTACTCCTTATATCCTACATATTAATGCTGTAGGGGTCTATGCTTTTGAATAGTACCCCACAGCGTTAATTCTTTGCTTGATGGGCCATGAGCAGAAGAGAGCACACTCTCTCCCTTTTTATTAATATGTTTACATAAGTTTGAAGCAGGGGGTGTTCGGAGCTGAACCTGCTTAATTTCATGTCCTGTGGCCAGTGTTTCCTGAGGTTGAGACCTCCATAAGGGGTACCAGTATCTCCTTTAAGTTTAAATCTCCCATGTCACAGCCCACATTACTGGGACATTTAAAGAGTGCTGAGATACTGGCACCCCCTACGGAGGTTTCAACCTCAAAGCATGGAGTCCCCAGGCCTGAAATGAAAGGCGTTCAGCTCCGGAGACCTCCTGTTTCAAACCTATATAAAAAGTGTGAGAACTGCTGTAAGAGCTGCCCAGGGAGACACAGAGAGTGACTTCTTCTCTCTGATCTCTCTGCGCAGCTCTAGGATTTACACCGCAATAGGATTTACATCGCATGAGTCCAATTCAGAAGCAGGGACCCCTCAAAAGTTAATCCTTCTGGTAAACTTACTGCCCTCCTAGCCGTTAGAGTTGGAATTGTGATGCGCTGCGCACTACGTTTCAGCCGCATTAGCCGTTCCAAATCACAGAGAGCTTTAGTCTTGCTAAACCTGTAGATGTACAGAACACTGTTTTGTGTGACTTCTGCAGGGCCGCCAACAGAAATCATTGGGCCCGGGACAAATAGAAGGAGCAGCCCCCCCCCCCCCAACCCATAGCGCACCTACCACAAAAAAAAAAATTTTAGCGCGCAACTTTTACTTAACCACCCAATACATATAAAAAATACACCCCCAATACAAATAAAAATCAGACTTACCTTGTGGATGGGGGGCTTGTGGCTGCTACTGGGGGGGGTGCCGGTGGCTGCAGGATGGCTGGGGGGGGACGGCTGCTAGGGTTGCCAGGTGGCTTGTCCAAAAATACTGAACACAATGCTAAAATATGCGAGACCCTCCCAATACATATAAAAAGTACTCCACACCCCCAATACATATAAAAAAAATACCCCAACCCCCCCCCAATACATATATAAAATACCCCAACCCCCACAATACATATATAAAATACCCCAACCCCTGCAATACATTTAAAAAATACCCCAGCCCCCCCAATACATATATTGTATTGTATTGTATGTCTTTATTTATATAGCACCATTAATGTACATAGCGCTTCACAGTAGTAATACATGTGGTAATCAAATAAATAACAGATAATATAAATAACAGATCATGGGAATAAGTGCTTTAGACATAAAAGTAACATTAAGGAGGAGGAGTCCCTGCCCCGAGGAGCTTACAGTCTAATTGGTAGACTGTATATATAAAATACCCCAGCCACCCAATACATATATAAAATACCCCAGCCCCCCAATACATATAAAAAATTCCCCAACCCCCCCCCCCCCCAAATATATAAAAATCAGACTTACCTGGGGGATGGTCTCAGGTCAGGCTTGGTGGCTGGGTGAGGGGAGGTGTGCCGCTGGCTGCAGAGGGCTGGTTGTTGGGGGGAGGGGGCAATGACTGGCCATACTGGGGGGGACGGTTCTGCGGGGGGCAGGGCCGGTGGCTGGTGGTACTGCAGGAAGGGGGCCGGCTGCAGGGGATGGTGGTGCTGGGGGGTGCCGGTAGCAGCCTGGCGGCACTGCGGGGGCCCGGCGGCACTGGTGGGGTGCCACTGTTGTGACAGTGCTGCGGGGGCGGGAGCAGCTTGGCGACACTGCGGGGGCCCAATGGTGCTGGGAGTGGGGGCGCCACGGTGGTGACAGTACTGCGGGGGCTGGAGCAGCCTGGCAGCACTGCATGGGCCCGGCGGCACTCCGGGAGGGGGAGGCGGCCACGGGGGGTGACTGTGCTGGGGGGGGGAGAGGGCGTTATGCTACGGGGGCCTGGCGGCAGGCACCTGTTCCCCAAGGCTGCTCCCGCATGCGCCAGGCCTCCCTCTCACGCTGGCGCGCCGGAAGCTTACCCAGCTGCTGACTTCCGGCGCTGCCAATAGGGAGACACGGCACAGAGTGTTGTTTTTTTTTTTTAATTAACTGGCGCCCGGCCACGCAGGGGACTCGGGCGGCCGGGCCCCCCTAACACACGGGGCTTGGGACGCCAGTGCCCTTTGTCCCCCCCTCTTAGCGGGCCTGGACTTCTGCCACAGCAGTAGAGTCTATTGAGAGAAACTAAGGGGCAGATCCACAGAGCTCCATTAAATCAGGGAAAATAATGTTACCTACTGTAAATAGAGGAGAGGTTAGCTTCTCTAAATTTAATGGGGACTGACAAAGCTAATTTTAAATTCCATCCCACGCCTTTTAAAAGGAGTTTTCATAGTAGTTAAAAGCGAGCAGCTCAAAAGTATGCTGTTACAGTGGTGCTGGTTTAGCACACTGCTAGTGCTACTGCCCATAATAATAAAGGTTTTGGCATCTAATTATGCTGATATGACACCACTACCTCATAAGCTTGTCAACGCAGTATAGGTCTTATGGAAATATTTTTAAGACGTGTGGGATGTGGGTCATTGAAAAATACTTTCCATATCTCATTAGCATATCTCTCAGGTGTATTACTTTATTGAGCAGAGAGGTCTCATGTTATCTAGTGGGAAGATTCAGGGGATATATATATATATATATATATATATATATATATATATATATATATATTAGAAAAAAAAGAAGAGAAAAAGCGCCCGATCCTTGTGTAAAATCAGATAGAAAATTTAATATATCATGGACAAGACAAATGCACACTTACAATTTGTCAATAAAAATAAGGCATATTATTGGACCAGCCCATGCACCAGACTGTAGACTCCACAGTCACCTCTACATAATAGCATCCGAAATGGTTCCAGATATTGCGTTTGTAATCGCCGTTGTCTCCAGGAAAGATGTATGTCACTGGAAAGGAGCTAGTTAGTAGCGTGCGGCCGCCATTACTCTCGCACATGGAAACGAGGACCCGGAAGATCTCCACTCACGTCCTTACGTCCTTACACTGGTGCCTGAACTGCTCAACCACCTTAGTTTCAATGCCACGTGACCCTAAGAAATCCGCTGAGACGGAAGAAATGCGTAGGGTCACGTGGCATTGAAACTACGGTGGTCGAGCAGTTCAGGCACCAGTGTAAGGACGTAAGGACGTGAGTGGAGATCTTCCGGGTCCTCCTTTCCATGTGCGAGAGTAATGGCGGCCGCACGCTACTAACAAGCTCCTTTCCAGTGAAATACATCTTTCCTGGAGACAACGGCGATTACAAACGCAATATCTGGAACCATTTCGGATGCTATTATGCAGAGGTGACCGTGGAGTCTACAGTCTGGTGCATGGGCTGGTCCCATGATATGCCTTATTTTTATTGACAAATTGTAAGTGTGCATTTGTCTTGTCCATGATATATTAAATTTTCTATCTGATTTTACACAAGGATCGGGCGCTTTTTCTCTTCTTTTTTTTTCTAATAGGTACTTTGGGAGGTTGGTGAGCCCAAGAAGAAGCAGCCTGGACTTTTGTTATCATCTTATCCATGGACTCATATGGATTTAAGTATAATCTGTATTTTTAGTCATTTTTGGCAATTTCATCATTTGGTTTTTTATATATGCTGTTTTTTACATATGCCATTTTTTCTAATTTTTTATTATTTTTTGTACTTTAGTCCACACGATACACCAGTGTCATTTTTTCATTTGTTCTCATTTTTTATTTTTATTTTTTCAATTTCATGTATGCACACTTTTTTGTTTTTTAATATTGTTTAGGCAATACATATAATATTATTGTTATTCAATTGTTTCCTGCCATATACATATTGATATGTCTAACCTATAAACTAGATATCTGTGCTTGGTGCGACATCTTGCCACATTTGATCAGAGCTGCAGCAATTTGGGTGTAGTGTGTGAAGGGCGCTGTCATTAATACTGTTATCTCTAATATATATATATATATATATATATATATATATATATATATATATATATATATAAATATATACATTTTAAGTTATAGGTGTGTGAAAAAGGTGACAGAAAACCTCAACCGTTAGCATATAGCCAATAAAGAATGTCACTTGTGTCTTAGACAGGTCTGCAACCCTTCCTATCAACCATTATTACCTCGCATAGTGTTCCCACTACAGCAAGGGATTCTGGGAAATTACATGCAAATGAGCACACAATGTGTCACCTTTTGCCTGGAATATCCATTCACATGAAGCCCATTTAATCTGATGCATCTGATATATATATATAATATATATATTTTTTGATTGACAGATGAAAGGAACTGGACAATTTGCACTGAATTTGAATTCTGGCAACAATTTGTCCCATCTCTCCCAGGAAGCAGATGGTCATAGTGTTATTTGGTACCTTAGTACAACCTTCACTCTCAATTATTTAATATGTTACTCCTTAGCATCTGTGGCTGTTGCAGAGTATTTTGATACATTACCACAATGTTCCTAATTATGGTTTTGAATTCATTTTAATTAATTCACCTTTGAACTAAAATGTCCCGCTTACATTAGGGCACAGAAAAAAGAAAAGTATCTTAAAATGTTCTACGTCAAAGTGCCATATTATGCCTTTGCAACCCAGGGCCTATATTCACAAAGCCTTGTTAAGTCAGGGCTCATAACATGATGTTACCTACAGATTGTGTACAAATTCTCCCTGGAGGTTGAGATTTCGTTATTCACCTTAATATATTTTCACTTTTCTATATTAATAGATTGAATCACTTTATTCACTACACTATTTAATTTAGATCACTTTATTGTGTTAAAGCACCTGTTTAAATCACATTGGTGTCGTTACCTACAGTAAAACAAGAATGGATGTTATATTTTCTGAGTTAAAGGGGTATTTCCTCGACTTAATTCTTCTTAATGTAAATGTTTTAATAAATGCAGTTCCTTGCCTTTATTGCAATGCAATTATCTTCGCTGCCAATCAAATTGTTCTCCCATAACTGATCAATGAAGATCCTGCTTCGCAGGTAATGGAATACGGCTGGCTATTTCAAAAGAAGGAGTGGTGTAGCTTCCTAAATAGTTGTTATAGGAACCCAAGTAAGCTTAACACATACAAAAAAAAATCATTAAAAGGGGCATAAAGAGTGATTTTTTTAAATGCAGTAAGTATTATCTAATAATGTGCAACTTCTTTTTTAAACAAAATCCGTATGTATTTATGTCTTTATTTATATAGTGCCATTAATGTACATAGCGCTTCACAGTAGTAATACACGTGACAATCAGTAAATAACAAATAATACAAATAACAGATCATGGGAATAAGTGTTTCAGACATAAAAGTAACATTTCGGAAGAGTAGTCCCTGCTCTGAGGAGCTTGCATTCGAATTGGTAGGTAGGAACAACATACAGAGAATAGGAGGGCATTCTGGTAAGTGCGTCTGCAGGGGCAAGCTTTTTGCATTATGTGTATCTAGGAGTCCACATAGCCAAGAACACCAAAGACATCTACAATGCAAATTACCCCAACCTAATTCGGACGTTGATAGCTGACCTCCATAAATGGTCCTCTATACGAATATCCTGGATAGGTAGGATACATAGCGTCAAAATGAACCTACTCCCCCGTATCCTATACCTTTTCCAGACGTTACCAGTGCCACTCAGACTGAAGGATTTGCTCTCACTTCAGTCTGCAATCTCTAAATTTATCTGGGGAGGGAAAAAACCGAGAGTCAACAAATTAAATATGAAAAGATCTGTCCTAGCAGGGGGCCTAGCGGTACCCTGCCTGCTCTCATATTACAAAGCGGCTCAATTAAGCCAAATTGTTCAATGGCAATCCAGTCCATATTTAAAACGGTGGGTGGAATTAGAGAGTGCTGCCTGCGCTCCTTTAAAAATACGCAACTTGATTTGGCTACCTAAAACAGCACGACGATCTGCTGACATGCCGCTTTCCTCAATGACCAACTCGTTTTCTATCTGGGAGGCTAATAAGACTAAATACTCTCTCACAACGAGTAATTCTTCGATGTCCCCAATTTGGAACAATCCCAAGTTCGCTCCTGGCCTTCTGGAGGGAGATGCATCAATTTGGAAACAAAAAGGTTATACACGAATTAAAGATCTGGAGGGTTACAATAGCAAGATTAAAACGTTTGATCACGTCAGAGAAGAAAAAGATATACCCCACTCAGAATTTTTTAGGTACCTCCAGCTCCGAGCATTTTATAACAAATTTGCCCCATACCCCCCCCTGACGTCATTCGAAAAGCTCTGTCTGGCAGAGACCGACACAAAGGGACTCATATCACAATTGTACAAGGAAGTAGTTGATTCTGCGAGCTCTAGACAGCAGCCACCGTCCTTTAGAACCCAATGGGAAAGAGACCTGGGAGAGACATTAGAAGACGAGTGGAATGCTATATATCTGGCCACGGCAAAAAGCTCCATATGTACCGCACTAAAGGAGAACGCATATAAGGTCCTAATGCGGTGGTACCTCACCCCAATGAAATTAGCCAAGTCCGTGCCTGGATCCTCCTCACTATGCCCCCGGCAGTGCGGAGGATCGGCCGATCTGTTACATATGCTGTGGTCTTGCCCACGGATCTCCCCACTATGGGAAGAAATTAGACATTGGATACAGAGGGTCTTCGACCTCACTATTCCCCCAGACCCATGGCTATTCCTTTTGAATAGACCACTAACGGGCCTGTCCAAAGCAAACAATAAACTAATAGCACATTTTGCAATAGCCACACGGAGCGAGATCGCAGCACTATGGAAACGCCCCGAAATTCCAAGTATCCCAAAGATTCGAAATCGATTGTGGTTTATCTGCCAGATGGAAAAGTTGACGAGTCTAGTTAACGACACTGGCACCAATTATCTCAAAGTATGGACGCCTTGGCTGGCGCAGACGGATATCCCCGGGGTTGAGAGGAACACAATCTGGCTGTGATAGATGCAGGTGCGTTCTCCTTTAGGAGCGGAAACTCAGCTCACGACGACTACACAGACAAATAGACAGAACGCCTACAGAGGTGTTAAACTGGAGAGGACGCAACCCACAAAGAACCTTACTAGGATCGGTGAAGAGACCTAGCACGAGTCGATGCTCCTCTTCCGGCCGCGCCACCCCTTACTCCCTTCCTACCCACCTCCTTTTTTTTTTTTTTTTTTTTTATTTATTTATTTTTTCTTTATTGATTTTGTGTTTGTCAATTTGAATTAATCGTACTATGTGAATTATGTTATTATCTTTATTGCTAGTCCACCCAAAACAATCCGGTCGAGTAGGGCCCGAGAAACCGGGATATGTCTCACGAGCTGACATACGGTACTGTCTATAGCGGAGATTAACACTAAAAATGAATGTAATGTATACTGTATTCTGTATCACTTGTTTGGAAAAATGCAATAAAATCTAAGTTACAAAAAAAAAAAAAGGGGCATAAAGAGTGATTTTTTTAAATGCAGTAAGTATTATCTAATAATGTGCAACTTCTTTTTTAAACAAAATCCGTATGTATTTATGTCTTTATTTATATAGTGCCATTAATGTACATAGCGCTTCACAGTAGTAATACACGTGACAATCAGTAAATAACAAATAATACAAATAACAGATCATGGGAATAAGTGTTTCAGACATAAAAGTAACATTTCGGAAGAGGAGTCCCTGCTCTGAGGAGCTTGCATTCGAATTGGTAGGTAGGAACAACATACAGAGAATAGGAGGGCATTCTGGTAAGTGCGTCTGCAGGGGCAAGCTTTTTGCATTATGTGTATATTATTAGCCACGGTGCTACTCATATGCTTCTTTAAGCAAGTGTGTCTTAAGGTGGGTCTTAAAGGTGGATAGAGAGGGTGCTAGCTGGGTATTGAGGGGAAGGGTATTCCAGAGGTGCGGGGCAGAAAGTGAGAAAGGTTTAAGGCGGCAGAGGGCTTTAGATACAAAGGAGGGATGGTGCATAGCAAGAAATTAGGGTTGAGATGTAATGAGGGGCAGAAGAGTGTAAAGCTTTAAAAGTGAGGAGAATTGAGTGTGAGATGCGGAATTTGATAGGAAGTCAGGAGAGTGATTTCAGCAGAGGAGACGCTGAGTCAGATTTAGGAAAGAGTAGTGTGATTCTGGCAGCAGTGTTTAGGATAGATTATAGGGGAGACAGGTGAGAAGCAAGAAGGCCGGACAGCAGGAGGTTGCAGTTATCGAGACGAGAGAGAATGAGGGCCTGAGTCAGAGTTTTAGCAGTCGAGCAACAGAGGAAAGGGTGTATCTTTGTAATATTGACGAGGAAAAAGCAACAGGTTTTAGATATGTTAGGAATGTGAGAGGAGAATATAAGAAAGGTGTGACCCCTAGGCAGCGAGCTTGGGCTACTGGGTGAATGATAGTACTTCCAACAGTAAGGTGGAAGGAGGTAGTAGGGACAGGTTTGGGAGGAAGTATGAGGATCTCTGTTTTTGCCATGTTAAGTTTAAGTTGGCGGAGGACCATCCAGGATGATATCACAGAGAAACATTGTGACTTTGAGGGGGTAACCAGGCTCACAATTAAGGTTAAGCCCATCTGGTTTCCTCTGATCCATGTATTGGGGTTTGGGAGTGTCAGCTCTTGAGCTCAGTGATTGTCAATGCCTTTCTGTAAATTATGCGACAATAAAGGATTTTTGTGTTTTTACCTTTACAGGTGTGCCAGCAAGTAGAGATTGCTAGGCTATGAGTTTCAAGGAGGGTTTTATGGAGAAAGTATTGCCAGAATGTCTAGTTAGCCGGGTTACAGAGTTACTGATATACCAAAAATGTTCCCGGGAATCTGGTCGGATTCTCGGATACATTGAGACACATTGCTCCAGTAAAACCTCACCTTAAACGCTTGCGCAACTCACTGCTAGGATTCCCTGCTTAAGCACACACCAGAAATGTAAAAGGTGCATTGAGATGTGTAGTATCCCTGGAGCGGTAAAGGGGTCTCTAGTTTAAGAGGGAATGCCCAGGTCACCCAGAATCCGGTATATGGTTTCTGGGGCTACTGCAACAAAACATAAGGTGGCAAAGTGTTTTAAAAGTCTAAGTCCGGTAGAGTGTGTGGGGAATATGGCTAGTAGGAATAAAAGTGCAGATTCTTCTTCTATTCCCCATAACCATAAGACTTAGAAAAGTATATATTTTATTAAACAGTGTATGGTATTATGAGCTGGGTCACCCGATGTTCTGGGTGAGTCACTGGGCTACCAAGTTGGTGCCACTGTGTCTACCTAGACATCGGACATGAAAGCCTCAAAGGATGTCAGAAGTGTGAAGAGCATTTGGGCAGGAGGTTTAGGCTGAGCATCGTGGGATGAATGGCAAGTCCTTGAACTACCATTTGCCTTCCCAGACAGAGTGGAGACTAAACCAGCAGGTAGCTTCTGCATACCAAGTGGCTGAGGTGCCAGGTTGGCGCCCGCTTGTGGTAGATTCCAAAGAATTGGCATCGCTCTGATTGATTAGTAGGAAAGTTCCCACGCTAGGATTGGCTGTAGTATTTCATGAATGAACTCTGAAAACCAGCACACCAACCACCCCACACTCAAATGGCAAACATCATAAATTTAAATCTTGCAAACAACTACTCAAGTTTCTTCTCATACTATTACTCTATTTAGCAGGTGCTATTGAACCTAACCCAGGCCCTCTCATTTCAACTCTGTCCCATACCCCTGAGAATACCCCCGTCAAATTCCAAAAAGAGCTATCTGTCGCCCATATAAATATCCGGAGCCTACTGCCCAAACTAGATAAACTAAGAGCATGGTGCCTTATGCACAAACCCAAAGCCATTGTTCTCACAGAAACATGGCTGTCCCCTAAAACTCCTGATGCAAATATTGCCATTCAGGGATACTCCATTTCTAGGAGAGATACTGTAGGTAAAAGAGAGGAGGGGGGGTGTTATTTTATATTGCAGACATCTTACAATTTACACTGCTAAATTGCCCCCCAAGCCCACCCTCTTTTGAAATCCTAGTTGGCAGAATCTGTCTCCCCTTTTCTAAAGCCCCTCTCCAGTCCCTTACTGATATCCCCCAGTTTCTTGGCTTTATTTCCTCTCTGAATGAGATGAGTGAGCTGCTAGTTCTTGGGGATTTCAACTTCAATTGGTTTGACCCTAAAAACCACAAAATCCAGATACAAATCAATTCGCTTAACCTATCGCAACTCATTTCCCAACCCACACGGACAAACCTGAAATCGCACAACCATTCCTTGCTAGACTGGATTCTCTCCTCAAATCCCAGCAGAATCCAATCCTCTGGCATCCTTCCTGACATTTTCAGTGACCATGCAATAGGAAAATTAAACCGCTCCAATCAGGCCCTAAAGTTCTCCTCACTAGAACATTTAGAAACTTTAACACACACAGTTTCTGGCTGGCCTTACCAACTGCCCTTAGCACAGAATCAATTTAATTCCCGACCCTGATTCTGCGCTCGACTATTTTCAATCCGAGTTCTTTAAACTTTGTAATACCCATGCTCCACTACACAGAATAAGGGTATTGGGGCCCACCTTCCATGGGTTACAACTGACCTTATAGCACTCTACCAGTTCAGGGACGCCTTGTGGAAAAGCTATAAAGTAACTGGCACTACCAAGGATCTCAATCACTACAGATGCCTGCGGAATATGTGCACAAGGCAAACAAGGCATGGAAAAGCACAATATTACTCTGACAATCTCCACCAGAATACATCAAACCCAGCAAACTTCTGGAAGGTTATCAACAATATATTCCAGCCTTCTAACCATCAACAACCAAGTAATATCACTAAGGGGGATATTACTCTGACAAACCCCAATGACATTGCAAAGGCATTCAATGATTACTTTGTGGGGTGTGCTACTAACTTATTAGTGAAACGCAACCCAAACCACATCCTGAATCTCATCCTGGGAGTACCCATATAGCTCCACCCCCTCCCAACACTGCCCACAATTTTCAATTTGGCCCAGTATCCGAAGAGGAGATTACACCAGCGCTCCTCAAATTAAAACTAAGCAGCCAATGTGGACCTGACTTACTACAATCTAAGTGGCAAGATAATAACCAGGACTGGCGCTCAAGAAGAGATAGTGCCAAAATAGAGAAACGAATTCAAGAGAAAAACAGTAAAATAGTGGTAGCCAGGGCTCACTACAATGAATTAACCCAAAGAAGTACAAATATCATAAATAATGAAACTAGAATAAGTGAACAAAGGATACCCACTCAACCTAGACAAGATGGGAAAGTCTTCATTTCCCCTGGAACGTGATGGGTGGAGGTGACAAGGGAGCGGGACACCATGCACATGTAAAAAAGAAGAGATCACAAAAATAGTACAGCACTGTAAAGCACAAAATGATATTCCTATGAAATCCTGTAAAGATTATACTCACAAGCAGACAGTGAGTAAAAGCATTTCACACATAAAGTGTACAGGAACAGTAGTCCCACGTTGAGGAGTGTCTGGGGACCAGGATGGAATGGATAGGGTGCACTACAGCAGAGAACGAAAACACACTATAGCGCGAACTGTGCAACAATTTAATTAATTAAAAAACACTTCACAAGTGCTCACTTACAGAGTATAAAAGAATATCAGGCAATAAAGACTCAAAGGTACAGGCATGTGATGATATCACCGCCCCTTCCTCTCCAGGAATCGCGCTTAGGTTTGGAGTAGAGACGCTCTGCCACAGGTGCTCCTGATTGCGGCCGCTGTTTGTTGCTTCTTACACTGAGATAGCTGGACCACCCATCGCTATATGTACAATAATATAAATGTAATATGAATTAATATTGAGGTATGTATTGATATTTACATTCTTGTACACCCATACCTTACCATACAGTCATTATTACATTATATACACCATATAAGTAAGTGAATATTTTAATAAGTGTAAACATTATTCATTTCTCAATATTATAACACGATTTGCATTATTAGCTTTTGGTAACGCACATGAAAATTTCTGTTATTAACGCTACCTTAATAACGCATCTTAAATTTTGACAAATGCATGTGCAGTGTATTGAAAAAAACAAGTAACGTAAGGATGGTGGTTTTGCTAAGGGACTTTATTTATGCATATGATTAGCTTTGAGGATCCCCGAGAAATAATGCCTGTTACCTAATAAGGTAAGGTAACATTATTTAGTGACATTCTGAGGATCCACCTCCATGTTAGTTATATCATACCTAACTGTTCTGTATAACAGATCGAAACCCTGCCAGAGCCCTATTTCAAGATCCGGGTGCAAATAATGGCAAGTTTAAGTAACGTAGCATTAAGTTCCTGAATTAACCTTAACAGAGTTTTGTGGATATACAATGTTATGATAAGACCTCATGTGTATGTCATTATCACTAACGGCCTGTTGTAGTTAGCGCTTCGCATTATGTTTATTGCCCTCTGAAGATTCACTCTTAGTCTTAGCATGACGTTGTTATTTTAACAACATGTTATGTGACTTAACAGAGCTTTGTGGATATGTGCCCACATTCTCTGCAATAATTTACCTTACACCAATATTAATTTTTTTCATTTAAATGTATTTGTTTGGTTGATTCATATTTTTTTAAATCCCTTTTTATCATCATAGGTTTTTTTGTGTGATATATTGTAAAACAGAACACTACATTTCCCCAGAAATTTCATTAACATTTATTCATTGGAAATTTTTATGTGAATGTTTTTGTTTGCTGTTTAAAAACAGAAAAAAATATATTTTTCCCCAGCAACCATACTGTATATTTGAATTGAGAATACAGCAGTAAATCATGTTTCTTGCTTGTACTGAAAACCTATTTAAATACTCTTGCAAAGTCTTCTTGCACTTGACAGAGCCAGTAGATGTGATTGCAATACAATATAAGGAGGATGTCGGATAGGGAGGAACAAAAGGAAGAGGTATCAATCTGCAAAAATACCCGTAGTTTACTGTGAAGTAATCTATTCAATATAAAAATAACATCACTTGAATTATAACTTGAAACAGTTCTGCAAGATGTAATTCATTTTGAAATTGTGATTTCTATGTCTAGAAGAAAAAAAGAATAATGTAATGGCTCCATCAATGATACCATCTGGCTAAACCAATTGTTGCTGTAATTTGAGCTCCAGAGACACATCCTTGTGCACAGTAGATGAAAATAATATATTGTTCAAAAAAATCTAAGAAAATTCAAGACTGAAAAAGAAAGCAATTTTGCATAAGAGTAACATCCCTTTGTCAAAACCCAATGATGTATCTTTATATTGTTAGCATACATGAAAATATACCATTGTGGCAAATCTTTAAAAGGACCATCACAATTTGTTTTAGGCTTAAAAAAAATAATCTGACAATCCCCATTCATTAATGACTTATCTGTAGAGTTCTGAAATATGTTGTGGTGTTTTGTGTATTTTTTGTTATCAATCATATGTAACACCCTTATCCTCCCCCCCAATGGATAATAATAATAATAATAATAATAATGTTTGTTCTTGTATAGCGCTGCTAGTTTTATATAGCGCTTTACAGAGAAATTTCGCAGACACAGTCCCTGCCTGTGCAACTTACAATCTATTTTTTTTGTGCCGCGGGCACAGGGAGATAAAGTGACTTGCCCAAAGTCACAAGGAAGTCACAAGGAAGTCACAATGGGAATAGAACCAGTTTCAAACATCGAACTCAGTGGCAGTCAGTGTCTTTACTCACTGAGCCACTCCTAGCACCTGTGTTAGGATGTTAACCTGTGTGGTATACAAAAGGCCTGAGCCTCTGTGCTTCGGGAGCTTTGGGTGCTAGGTACAGTGCCTCCACCTGTGAGGATCCCGCCACAGACGGGATGACCCCTCACAGAAAATAACCATTCCCACAATAATACATGAACAACAGTAACTTTACCGGTTGGGTATAACCATAACACACATAGTAACAACAGTAATAACACAATGCAATCCCTTTTCCTCTTCCAAAAGGATACCAATTCCACTCCCTCCTTCCAGTCCTACCCCAGGCATCCTGGTATAGCCTGTGTGACCCACGCGGTGCAATAGTGTGTGAAAGGTAGCGCTACCCCACTTAGTGTTGTTGGTGCACAGTTGGGTACCTTCCCTCTGATTCTTGGGCAACATTGGCCTCACTCCCTGGATGGAGGCAGACGCAGCTTCCCACAATGCTGGGCCTCCGACACAACTCCCCTCTCTCCTTACCACTGGCAGCTGCACATGTGGTCTCTGAAGAGTGAGGAGTTCCTAACTGGAGTCCGTCCTGCTCCGCAAGGTCACTGGAGCTCTCACTTGTAGGAAGTGTCCCTCAGTAAAGGGCCTCCCTATAACATAAAAGCTACGGTGGTTGGGGCCTAGCTCGGGCCTATGGGGAATCGCTGTCCTAATCCTGGGACACCTCACTGGATCTGAGGACAGTCTGTGCGCTCCGCGTGCTCCTCCAGCACTGACTGTGATCCATTAAAGTTCAAATATAAATAGCTCCTTACTCTGCCTCCTCCAACATGGCCGCTACAGTCCCCTCAGTGTAAGGTTAAGGAGTTTCATGAGCGCCACCAGAGGTCAGGAGTTATACCCTGCTACGCTATATGTTGTAGAATCATAACATAAGTATTGTTGTTGTTTTTGTATTACATTTACTAATATGCATACAAAGAAACACGTACAGTATACAATTCCTCTTGTTTTCTTCTATATATTTTTTTACAGTTATGATACAAGCCTGCTGATTCCACCTCTCTTTCATGTATTATTTTTAAAACTCCCTCGTGGAGTGAGTAAAGACACTGGCACTGAGTTTGAAGCAGGGGAACCTTGGGCAATTCACTTTATCTCCCTGTGCCTCAGGCACCAAAAACATAGATTGTAAGCTCCACGGGACAGGGACTGTGTCTGCAAAATTTATCTGTAAAGCGCTACGGAAAACTAGCAGCGCTATACAAGAACATTCTGCTATTATTATTATAAGACCACTTTATTAACACACAAATTAACCGGTTAACTAGGATGTGACTTTTTGTTTGTACAGTAAGTTAAAAAAAAAAATAGCTTATGAATTAAAACTAAACCTTTTTTTGCAATATATAGCAAAAGGTACTGGGGTGACACCTTTTTCATAATTGGCAGAAAGACATATGCTAACAAAAGTGTTGTATTAAAAATAAAAAGTTATTGGGGATAATAATGTACTTTATGTTTTTATATTAATACAGTACCCAAAGTAATGTGATATATGAGGAAATAAAACCGAAATGAAAAAAATAACCAATAGTGTGTGTATTGGTGATTTGCTCCATTGTTGCCTGTATTGCAGCAATATGCTTCAGTTATGAAAAACCTACCCCATTGCGTACGACTGTTTAGAAAGCAGGTCATTCATTTCTTAAAGCACTAATGGGTAGGACCTCAGAAGAAGTCCATTATATACTTAATGATACGTTAATTTCAGTTAATGTATCATTAATTGCTAACAGGGATCTTCAAAACTCAGTAACGATGCGTTAAGTGTTGTTTTCAGTCGCAACGATACCTTACGTTACTATAACAGACTTTTGTTAATTTAACGGACTTGCTAATGATATGCAAAATAAGTGTTTCCTCTAACAACGCATATCCGCAGAGCTCTGTTACAGTTAACACATGAATTTTACATTACGTTAATTAGCTCATAGCAAAAAGTTGTGTTACTCACATCCAGATCCTGAAATAGATATTTTATAAGGTCTGTATAAGTGTAAGAACACAGCTAGGCTTGATTTAACTATTGTATTGTTATTTACAGGGTTCTTTTCCTCTCCTGTCTTCTCTTTTTTTTACTGTAACTATTCTGGGACCTGATAGAAGTCACACCATCTTTGCGTAAGATGGGCTTAATGCCATGTTATTTGAAGCTAACACAAGACGGTGATAACTTGGTATGGCGTTAAGGGTATGCTAATGAGATAACTAGTGTCCATTATTTTTGCATGAATTTAGCTTTGTGTATGCTCATTAAACTTAGGGAAACTAACGTCTGTAACCTATTTGAAGGGTAATGTAGCCAGATTTAACAGACTTGTTAAACAGACTTGAGGCTCAACCGCTATGGCCCATAAATTAGCCTGCATCTTCTTTGTATCACAACTAGAGATTCAATTTTTTTAAACTGCTTGATTTAGATGGAAAACATTTTAAAATCATGATTCACTTAATGCTGAGACTATAATTAGGGCACACACCATGTTTCGCTCACTGTCTGATGATATTTTGCTGGAAAGTTATGAATTTGGTGACATTATCAGCAGTAAAAGGCATGCAAAACTTTTGTGAAGGAAGAAAACAACAACTGTATTTTGCATAGTTTCACACATCTCTAGTCATAACACACAAATATCGTCTTTCATGAGGTGGCTGTACATGCTTGCAATAATGTAACTGAAATAGATAGGGGAGAAGCAGAACAGCTACCACTATTGTATGATTAAAGAACCGTAGGAATGTAAAGTGGGTTGGTGAATAAAATTCACAAATTTATTTTGTATGCAAATGTATTACAGGCATACCCCGCATTAACGTACGCAATGGGACCGGAGCATGTATGTAAAGCGAAAATGTACTTAAAGTGAAGCACTACCTTTTTTCCACTTATTGATGCATGTACTGTACTGCAATCGTCATATACGTGCATAACTGATGTAAATAACACATTTGTAACAGGCTCTATAGTCTCCCCGCTTTCGCACAGCTTCGGTACAGGTAGGGAGCAGGTATTGCTGTTCAGGACGTGCTGACAGGCGCATGCGTGAACTGCCGTTTGCCTATTGGGCAACATGTACTTACTCGCGAGTGTACTTAAAGTGAGTGTCCTTAAAGCGGGGTATGCCTGTATTGTGGCCACAATAAAATCAAAGGTACTGGTGTAGCAAGGGTTTTGGGGAGATATGTATTGATATTCTGCATTATCACCAAACATTCTGAGTTTTCAGTTGGTAAAATAAAGCTTTCTACATCAGTACATTGCGTGAAACAGAAGCTGCAACATCTGTATTTCAAAATTCTTGCTTCAATAAATACTTAGAGAAGAAGTAGATTAAATATTTACAGATTTATTTTGAAAAGCATCTGGACATGGAAGGTTTCGGCCTACATAGAGCCCTTTGTCAAGTTTTCAAAAATAAACAATCAACTAAGGTATCATATATAAATATATTTACATTTATTTAAATTGGATAAAATTAAGGCAATAACCTTACAATATAAAAAAATCATAAACCAGGCATCGTATAAAAAGTCAACAAACCGTGCATAGAAAAGATATACAAAAAGATAGAGCTACAATATTAAAAGATTTACCAGACTGACACCTTTGCAATAGAGACAGGCAAAAAAAAAACAGCCCATTAGCAAGAGTCTCAAAAATATTGAAAATAATATTGAACTGGTCATTTAGATTGACAAATACTTGTTATAAATAAAAAATATATACATTGTATTTTCATTTAAATTGTAACACTCGGATTAAACAAAACAGAACGCGTGCAACCTAATTTCAAACAGCAAACTACACATCATTTGTATGAAGTCACATAACCTTTATACAGGCATACCCCGTTTTACATACACCCACTTTACGTACACTCGCAAGTACGTACATTTTTTTTTAGTTACACCATACCCCTGTGTACGTACACGTGCTTCGCGAGTACGGACACCAGGGGGCGGCGTGCGTGCGTGCGCACCTCCAATACAGCAACCTCCTTCATTGTGGTCCCTAACTGAGTGGGAGTGCAGTTAAAGGGTAACGGGGAACGGGGCCGGATGGCAGGGGGAAGGGGGAGATCGGGCGCGCCATCAATCAGCTGCTATAGCAGTGATTCCGCCCGCACTGCAGCTCCTGGCTTTTCTCCCTCCGTTCTCCTCCTCCCTCCTCCCTCCTCCCTCCTCCCTCCTCAGATCTCGCTCTAGTCTCCTGCTGCTGCTGCTGCAGCAGAACGGAACTTTGCATGTGAGTTACAGGCTACGGGGGAGGAGGAGGTCCTCTTCTACTGCATTCTGTGCTTGTGTGTGTGTGTGTGTGTGTGTGTGTGTGTGTGTGTGTGTGTGTGTGTGTGTGTGTGTGTGTGTCTGAGTGTGTGTGTGTGTGTGTGTTTGTCTGAGTGTGTGTGTGTCTGCCTGAGAGTGTGTGTGTGTGTGTGTGTGTGTGTGTGTGTGTGTGTGTGTGTGTGTGTGTGTGTGTGTCTGAGTGTGTGTGTGTGTCTGTCTGAGTGTGTGTGTGTGTGTGTGTCTGTCTGAGTGTGTGTGTCTGTCTGAGTGTGTGTGTCTGTCTGAGTGTGTGTGTGTCTGTCTGAGTGTGTGTGTCTGTCTGTCTGAGTGTGTGTGTGTGTCTGTCGGTCTGAGTGTGTGTGTGTGTCTGAGTGTGTGTGTGTCTGTCTGAGTGTGTGTGTGTGTGTGTCTGAGTGTGTGTGTGTCTGAGTGTGTGTGTGTCTGAGTGTGTGTGTGTCTGTCTGAGTGTGTCTGTCTGAGTGTGTCTGCGTGTGTGTCTGTGTGTGTGTCTGCGTGTGTGTCTGCGGGTGTGTCTGCGGGTGTGTGCGTGTGTCTGCGTGTGTCTGCGTGTGCGTGACTGAGTGCGTCTGCGTGTGCGTGACTGAGTGCGTCTGCGTGTGCGTGACTGAGTGCGTCTGCGTGACTGAGTGCGTGTGCGTGACTAAGTGCGTGTGCGTGCGTGATTGTGTGACTGAGGGAGTGCGTGCGTGATTGTGTGACTGAGGGAGTGCGTGAGAGATTGTGTGACTGAGGGAGTGCGTGAGAGATTGTGTGACTGAGGGAGTGCGTGAGAGATTGTGTGACTGAGGGAGTGCGTGAGAGATTGTGTGACTGAGGGAGTGCGTGTGTGACTGAGGGAGTGCGTGCGTGTAAGCCAAGCTGATCAAGGACCTGAGTAAGGCCGTGCGTATAGTGCCGGCGATGCCGCCCAAAAACAGACACATTGCCGCCGCCGCGTGCGCTTATAGTAAGCGCGAGAGCGGCAATGCGACGGAGCGGACTTTGGAAGCCGGGAATATTTGATTTTCAAGGGCTGTCACCTCATGTGACAGCCCCTAAACAAATCAAATGCCCGGGAGTCTGCGATGCCGCCGCAAAGCGAAATATAACTTTCGCTAGCGGGGATGGGTGACGTCGCCGGTCGCGGGCACTATACGCGTGGCCTACGGAAGCACAGCATTGTAAAACACTGTACTGTACAGTATTGTACTGTACTGTTTTCACCAAAGTCACAAAAAATAAGTCCCAAAAATATATCAGTCAGTCAAATAAATGCACCTCACCTTCCTGCCCTTTCAGTAAAAATACTGTACAGTAGAAGATATGCCCTGTCCTTCATCATTCCTACATATTTTTAAAATAATTTTCCATTCATCCATGTTGTATCTGTCAGCACATAAGAAAAATCAGCTGACATTAAAGATTTTATTTCAATAAAGCCTACTGTATTTATTTTGGTTACAAATGCATTATTACATCAGTAATGCACATATATGATGTTTACAGTACAGTACATGCATTGTAAAGTGGAAAAAAGGTAGTGCTTCACTTTAAGTACATTTTCACTTTACATACATGCTCCGGTCCCATTGCGTATGTTAAAGCGGGGTATGCCTGTTGTGACAGAAACCAGGGGATGGTAATAAATTCCGTATATAGGGCTCCCAGGATACTAGACAGTTTCTATCCTGTTTGGCCTGGGAGTGCAGCCTTATAATACATACACTCCATCCCACAGTTTGGCAAGCGCTGGAACTGAGGGATGAGAGATCCAGACCAGAGTTTGTCTGCTGCCTGATTTCTGTCACCTGTCATGCTAATTAGGAATCAGGTATGAAAGACTGATTTCCTGTTTGCTCTGGTCTCCCCACAAGAGCCAGGAGGCTGGAAGGCTGCTGAACTACAGAGGGGAGAAGCCTCTTCCCCAAACAGGTTCAATCTTTCTGTTCATTTGTGTAAGACTGCAAAAGTACCGTGTTTTGATGTTGGAAGTGGAAAAGCCACTTCCAACCCTGAGTCAGGGATATCTAAGTTAAGTTATCGCTCAGGTGAGCAGCTTTTGTTTTGATCTGTTTTCTGTTGTATGCACTGTGGCAGTCTCAGTGCCTGGGACTGAATAAACCAGGCATAGCCTGTTTAAAGGAACAGTACGTGACGCCTCATCATTTAACCTACCCTAAAAGACCGTGTTCTAAACAGTCCCGGACAAACGACGGAGCCCCGGAGTAAGCCGTTTGTCACATATGGTGGAGAATGCGGGCAAAGCACTAGGGGGTCTGCGGGTTGAAGAACTTTGAAAAAAAAAAAAAAAAAGTTTTTTTCATCCTCTGCAAACAAGATGGAAGACGTGGTGGGTGCACTGGTACGCAATGTCGCTGCCCAGAAAGACACGAATGAAACCCAGCAACAGCTGTTAATAGCCCAGCAAGAAACTAATGCAAACCAGCAGCAGACGAATGCAGCCCAGCAACAGCTGCTAATAGCCCAGCAAGAGATTAATGCCAACCAGCAACAGGTGAATGCCAACCAGCAACAGGCGAATGCAAACCAGCAACAGACGAATGAAGCCCTGCAAAACGCGAATGCAAACCAGCAAGAGACAAACCGCTTGCTGAGAGAGGAGCAACAGCGGTTCGCTCAGGGCTTACAGCAGGAACTCGAGATCCTGAGGGGGACTATCAGTAACCTTCCACTGGCAGCGGCAGCCCCAGTTCCGAAAATGACCAGGGCAAGCCACTACCTTCAGAAGATGGGACCCTCGGATGATGTGGAAGCCTATCTTCTCACGTTTGAACGCACGGCACAGAGAGAGGGATGGCCAGAAGCTGAGTGGGCTGGTCTAATCGCACCCTTCCTAAGCGGCGAACCCCAGAAGGCTTACTTTGATCTAGAGCCAGCCGAAGCTAACGTCTATGCAAAATTGAAGTTCGAGATCCTCGCCCGCCTCGGCGTAACCACGGCTGTTCGCGCCCAAAGGTTTCACGCATGGTCCTTCACGATGGATAAAGCCACCCGAAGCCAGATGTATGACCTCATCCACCTCGCCCGGAAGTGGCTACAACCCGAGATCAACTCAGCCAGCCACATCGTGGAACGGTTGGTCATGGACCAGTTCTTGAGGAAACTTCCCTCTGCCTTACGCCGTTGGGTCAGTCGGAGTGACCCCCACAATGCGGATGAGCTTGTGGCCCTCGTAGAAAGGTACAATGCAGCAGAAGAGCACCCGCAACCCACAGTCGTGGAGCAACCCCACTACCCGAGGTTCCAGGACTCTTCCAGAGACGGTAAAAGGGTACCGGGGTTAAGGGGCGCTGAAGAGCGGCGACCACCTTCACGCAGCACCAGCAACAGTGGTTCGCACACTAAGGGCAATAGCCAACATGAGGAGCCGGGAAAAGGCTCTAAGTGGGACACAGACTATGTACCTAAATGTGTAAATTGTCATGAGAGGGGCCACACAGCAAAAATCTGCCCACTAAATGATGAGCCCATGCAATGCAACAGCGTGGAACCTTATTCGCTGTTGTCCCAATGTATGGGCCCTAGCCCAGAGGACCCCTTGAATAACCATCTGTGGGCATTTGTAAAGGTTAATGGTAAGAGGGTTCGGGCACTTCTTGACTCTGGGAGCATGGTCACACTAGTGTCCGAATACCTCTTGCCCATTAAGAAGAAACAGGGAAACAGTTCACAAAGAGTGGCAATTTGTTGTATACATGGGGATAATCATGAATATTCCACTGTTGATGTTTTTTTTGAAACAGAGTTTGGTTCTTTAGATTTCAAGGTGGGTATTGTACCCAAACTGGCACATGATGTGTTAATAGGGACCGACTTTCCCCATTTTCTAAAAATGTGGTCCCCCGCTCAGAATAGCGCCCAGAGTTCAATAGCGGACCATAACGAAGTATTAGAAGAAACAAATCCTTTCCCTTTTTCAGAAATGGAGGTTGACGAGGGCCCAAATAAGAAGGGGGAAAAGGAGGAGTGCTGTAAAATTCCCTTCCCCATCACTACTTTGGTAGGGAATACCCCAAATCAAGATGTTGAGCAGACACTTACCAACCCAGAACCGGATAAGACCCTCGCTGACCTAGAGGTCAGTCCTGGGAGTTTTAAGAAGGCCCAGTGGGAGGACCCCACATTAGCGGTAGCAAGGGGAAATATACGGGACCAGAATAGTACTCCTGGCCAACCAGATAGGTCACTTGCTTACCCCTACTTCGAGGTAGAGAACGACCTAGTATATCGGGTTGATAAAAGGAAATCAGTTACAACTAAACAATTGTTGGTACCACGGACATTCCGTAACGTAGTATTACACCTCGCACATAGTCATCCATTGGGGGGACACCTAGGGGTGGAAAAGACAAAAGAAAAGGTTCTCCGAAGCTTCTATTGGCCTGGGGTTCTGGCAGAAATTACGAATTATTGTTCCTCATGCCCAGAATGTCAGATCACCGCCCCGTTCAAGGCGTACCGCAGCCCATTGGTACCCCTTCCCATAATAGAGGTACCATTTGACCGGATTGCTATGGATCTAGTAGGACCCCTAATAAAGTCTGCTAGGGGACATCAGCATATATTGGTAATATTAGATTATGCCACCCGATATCCGGAGGCAGTTCCCCTACGTAGCACCTCAGCTAAAAACATAGCAAAAGAGTTAGTAGTTCTGTTTTCCCGGGTCGGGATTCCTAAAGAGATTCTATCTGACCAGGGAACACCATTTATGTCCCAAGTAACGAAAGAGCTATGTAAACTCCTAAAAATCAAGCATCTCAGAACCTCAGTCTATCATCCACAAACAGATGGTTTAGTGGAAAGGTTCAATAAAACCTTAAAGAGCATGTTACGGCGGGCGGTTGATAAAGATGGGAAAAACTGGGATTGTTTGTTACCGTACCTGTTATTTGCCATTAGGGAAGTTCCCCAATCATCCACAGGCTTCTCCCCGTTTGAACTATTGTATGGCCGACACCCAAGGGGCTTACTGGATATAGCCAAAGAGACTTGGGAACACGAGGTTACCCCTTACAGAAGTGTAATAGAGCATGTTGCCCAGATGCAGGACCGCATTGCTGCAGTCCTACCCATAGTGAGGGAACACATGGAGAAAGCTCAAGAAGCACAGAGGAATACATATAATAAGGGTGCTAGGGTCAGAATTTTTTCTCCAGGTGATAGGGTACTAGTTCTGGTTCCCACCGTGGAGAGTAAATTCCTTGCTAAATGGCATGGGCCATATGAGGTCTTGGAAAGAGTGGGAGAAGTAAATTATAAGGTAAGACAGCCAGGTAGGAGGAAACCTGAGCAAATTTACCATATAAACCTACTCAAGCCCTGGAAAGATAGAGAAGTCTTGTTAACCCTAGTACCCCCAGGTCCGTCAGAGAATCAAGAAACTGACCCAGAGGTTAGCATAGCTGAAACCCTGTCTGTTCATCAGAAACGAGAGGTTCAGAATTTAGTGAAAAGAAACAAAGAAATCTTCTCTATACGGCCAGGTAGAACTAGCGTAATTGAACATGACCTAGTCTCTGAACCGGGGGTCCGAGTTAACCTTAAACCGTACCGAATCCCAGAGGCCAAAAGAAAGGCTATAAGTTTAGAGGTTAAAAAAATGCTAAAACTAGGTGTAATTGAGGAATCCCAAAGTGGGTGGAACAGCCCTATAGTCTTAGTCCCAAAGCCAGATGGTACAACAAGGTTTTGTAATGACTACCGGAAACTAAACGCGGTGTCAAAATTTGATACTTATCCTATGCCCAGGGTAGATGAACTTGTAGAGAGACTGGGCAAAGCCCGATATCTCACAACCCTAGACCTAACAAAAGGGTACTGGCAGGTTCCCCTCACAGAAAGGGCAAAAGAAAAGACAGCCTTCTCAACCCCAGACGGCCTCTTTCAGTATAAGGTGTTGCCTTTTGGCTTACATGGAGCTCCCGCCACATTCCAAAGAATGATGGATAAAATTTTAAAACCACATGCTCGGTATGCTGCCGCCTACCTGGATGATGTGGTAATCCATAGTGAAGATTGGCAATCCCACCTTCCAAAGGTCCAAGCTGTGCTTGACGCAGTCCGGTCTGCTGGACTAACTGCTAACCCCGCTAAATGCACTATTGGTCTGGAGGAGGCCAAGTATCTGGGATATTCTATTGGCAGAGGTTTACTCAAACCCCAAACACTCAAAGTGGAGGCGATACAAAATTGGCCAAGGCCAGTTACAAAAAAACAAGTAAGGACCTTTTTGGGGTTAATTGGGTACTATAGAAGGTTTATTCCCAATTTTGCAACTAAGGCAACCCCACTAACCGACCTCACAAAAGCAAGAGGACCGCTAATGGTAAAGTGGTCCCCCGAAACCGAACAGGCCTTTAGAAGCCTGAAAGAAGCTCTCTGTGCCCAACCAGTGTTGGTCACACCTGACTTCTCCAAAGAGTTCGTAGTCCAAACCGACGCATCTGAGGTAGGGCTGGGGGCGGTACTCTCCCAGGAGTCTCAAGGTGAGGAGCACCCCATCCTTTATTTAAGTAGGAAACTAAATCCCCAGGAGAAAAATTACTCCATAGTAGAGAAAGAGTGTCTCGCAATAAAGTGGGCTGTAGAGACGCTCAAATACTACCTGTTGGGGAGAAAATTCCGGTTGGTCACAGATCATGCACCCCTTACCTGGATGTGTCAAAACAGGGAAAAGAATGCTAGAGTGACCAGGTGGTTCCTAAGCCTACAACCCTTTAAATTTTCTGTGGAACACAGGTCAGGGCACAAACATGGCAATGCTGACGGATTGTCAAGGATGCACTCCCTAATATCCATGGTCGCTCATCCCTCGAGGTCTGAGCTGGGGGGGAGGATATGTGACAGAAACCAGGGGATGGTAATAAATTCCGTATATAGGGCTCCCAGGATACTAGACAGTTTCTATCCTGTTTGGCCTGGGAGTGCAGCCTTATAATACATACACTCCATCCCACAGTTTGGCAAGCGCTGGAACTGAGGGATGAGAGATCCAGACCAGAGTTTGTCTGCTGCCTGATTTCTGTCACCTGTCATGCTAATTAGGAATCAGGTATGAAAGACTGATTTCCTGTTTGCTCTGGTCTCCCCACAAGAGCCAGGAGGCTGGAAGGCTGCTGAACTACAGAGGGGAGAAGCCTCTTCCCCAAACAGGTTCAATCTTTCTGTTCATTTGTGTAAGACTGCAAAAGTACCGTGTTTTGATGTTGGAAGTGGAAAAGCCACTTCCAACCCTGAGTCAGGGATATCTAAGTTAAGTTATCGCTCAGGTGAGCAGCTTTTGTTTTGATCTGTTTTCTGTTGTATGCACTGTGGCAGTCTCAGTGCCTGGGACTGAATAAACCAGGCATAGCCTGTTTAAAGGAACAGTACGTGACGCCTCATCATTTAACCTACCCTAAAAGACCGTGTTCTAAACAGTCCCGGACAAACGACGGAGCCCCGGAGTAAGCCGTTTGTCACACTGTACATACTGTAGGACACAGTTAATTAAGGTTTGTACTACTTTTTAGCTCAAAAATGTTGACGTACAATTTTTTATAATGTGATAGTAGATAGTACCCCATAGGTCTTTGTACTAATTACATAAATGTGGCATCGATAAATTTATAGCATGTTCTGTTATTTGTGATGGAATAACAAAGCAGACAGGAGGTGTAATAAGATTTAGCAATGCCTAACTTGTCATTTTCATTTTCTAGTTTTTGCTACCACCTGTGACCTAGTGATAATCTGCATAGTTGTTATGCATAACTCCTATTATCCGTGCATATTTTGGTGATGCCATGGTGTTATTTAACAGTGGATTTCTTTTGAATTATTCTCATCACATGAAAAAGATACTTGAGTTGACACATCATTGTTGCTGGAACATTTACCCTCATGCTAAGTTTAAAAGATACGTAATCCAACATACATACTGTGTATAATATGCAGATTGTACTATTTATAGTTACATGTCATCTCTCCTTTCATGTCTCAAAAAAAGTATGGGTAGGAAAACCTCAAACAACAGATTTGAATTAATTAAAAAAAAAAGTTGTATCTCTATTAGGAAGTTTATTTAGCATTAAAGTTAGAAATAATGTTGCCTGTTCCTATGAGGCATACACATATACATGGTTAAATAATATATGTGCATAAAGTACTGTTATAATGACAGATTATCTTTAAAAGAGCAACTACACAAATATGAATTACTGTTCATTTTCAATGAGAACACCTGACTGAGACCAACATACAGTACTAGTTTGGTAAACTACTTGTAGCCCATGGACCCTGGGGCAATCGCAGATCAGCCCCCCAACACTGTACTAGGGCCTGGCTACATGTCTGAGTGTGGTGCATACCTGCTGGCAACAGAAGGGCCTGAGTCTCCCACGATGGTATGGGGGATGACAGGATCAGGTTTCTGGGGTGAATGCCTTCATTTCATCTAGTGGTGCAGCGCCTCCATCTCTGGTAAGCCCCAGGAATGCGGGGTGAAATCCTTCCAGAGAATCCCCACACAGGGAAGAGAGATTCCAATCTCACACGGTTGATCTTTCTTAAAAGCAGCAGGTCTTTATTCACCCAGCAGCAGTAGCAGCAATAACAGCAACAACAGCAGCAGTACGTTCAGTCAAGTACAGGTTGTCAGCTCCTCCAGACCGCTCTCCCTCAGGATGGTCTCTTTCCCTGCCACCACCCCAGGCCAAGGGCACCCAGGGTGGGGCTAGCTTTTCCCTCACCCCCTAGGCAGGGTGAGAGGAATTGGTCCACCTCCCTAACTATACTTCCATCAGCTCTACTCATAGGCTGCTAGCTTCTCCTTCTCCAACTGAACACTCACTAACTACTCAGTCACAGAGTCCTCTGCAACTGAACACACTAGCTAGACTCAAGAGCCCCTAAATAGGCAGTGCACTGCTCTTTATGCTTTCAGCAGGCCCCTCCCCTGTGTCTCTTGCTTTAGACACAGGGTCAGGTGACCTACCTCCACCACTCAGAGCAGTGCTTGAAGTGGGGGAAACCCATGATAACTTCTGGCAGCCTGCCCTTACCAGGGCTTATACCAGAAGGAGGAAAGACATATAGCCCAATTTCTTACCAGGGCTACACTCTCCCTCAGGTGGAATCCAATGGTCCCCACTTGGACCTAATTTACTGTACTATCCTGCAGGCGAACAATCTGTGGCTTACAAACACAATTGATTAGTGCGTACACATCAGACTGTTCCACCCAGATGGCGAATCAATAACATTAGGTACCTCCCAACATGGAGAACCCAAACTAATAATAATGACGGGGATCAGGTTTCCTTACTTCCCGTCCATTGTGATCTACAACCTTCATATAATAGGGTTGTACAGACCCATACTCCGGCCTATACATAACACTGTGCATGTAAATACTCCAACCGGTACTCCAAGCCCTTATCACATCACAGATTTTCTTTTCTCTCAAATAGGCGGCCCATACCAAACTTAGTTCGTAGGTACTCAAGGACAGCTTCTCGGAGCCAGGTATCTCTCTGCTCCTCTATTTCTTGCATAATGGGCTCCAGTACATATGGGAATTCATAGCCATGGGATTGCCGGTACCTTGCTATTATGGCCCTGTCTGCCCTACTCAGCTTCGTTAGCTTCCTGTCCCCAGCCTTGCCTGGCAGTACCCAGAACTGTGGCTCCTCAGGGGCAACATCATCATACAATAGAGATGAGCCTTGGGGAATAATTATGTTCCGCTCAATCTCTCGGTACCTATTGTCTAGTTCATCGGCAACCTCCTGGGGAGAAAAGGTGCCTACAGCCCACAAATGATCTACTATGCTGTTTTTGATAAGCACGAACCTGGTACGGTCCATACCTTCATGGTAACCTGTGAACAGCGGTGCCCACCACTTATCTTGGTGTTCGTATGATGGTACTACACTCATACCTGTATCAGACTCTGTTTGTGAGGACACACCTGATGTCGCGGCCTCAGTAGAGTGTGAGCCTTTGCGCCTACCTCGAATAACATTGGTGTAGGTCGTGGGATTCATCTTATGTACTACTGGACTCACGGGACACGCTTGAGCAGTAGTCTGGGACCCTCGGGCCCTACCTCTAGGCACAGGATTAAATGCAACAGGGTTAGGTAAATGTACAACACTGAATAACGGTATCTCCCCATCAGACCCTTCATCACTCAATTCCCAATCCCTCCAATCAGTGGAATATTTGGGCGTCTTTCCCAGCTTACTCCCACTAGGGCCCGGTGGCATGACACGGGGCAGGGGCAGTGGCCGGGGCAATGGCGCTAGGGGTGTTGACCATGGGCTCAGCAATGTCCTGCAAAGTGTCTCTGAGTCGGGCAATGCCATGACCGGTAGGCAGCACCTTCTTACTTGCCCCTTTTGCCGCACTGCGGGCTCCTCTCTTGCTACCTGGGCCTTGAACTCCTCGAATTCAGCCTCCAATCCTGCTCTCCTCAGAAAAGAAAGCAAAGCTTCCGGGCCTCTGTGCCAGTCGGACCCGGAAGTGACGTCATCACTGGTGGCCGCGGAATCTCCATCCGCTCCGTGGTCTTGCACCGGAACTGCGTCGAGGACCGGAATGGGCGGTGGTTGACTATCCGGATCACGGACGGGCAGGTAGGCTGCAAGCCTTTCTCTCTCTTCAGGTTCCGTCTTCGCCTGGCGGGAGTAAGGGGGTGGGGGTGTCTCCTTACCGCTCCGCTGCCGGCTGATGCTCGTTGGTTCCTCCGGAGCCGTCTCGGATCCCATCTCTGCCGCACTGGGAGTTGCCATGGCCATGGGACTTCTACGCGGCGCAGGCCGCACCAGCGCTCGCCGTCGGGGGGTCTCCGGACTCGTCTGCTCCATCTCTGAGGTAAGTGGAACTGTCTCTTTCTTACAGCTGGGGTGGTTCGCCGGTAGGCGCATCGCCACCGATGATAGGCTGTCTCCTTCCTCTGGCGAGGACTGCAATAGTTCCTCCACATGGGAATCACCTCGAGTCCTTGCAGCACCACCAGTGGGTCGTGGTACGAAACGGGCCCGCTCCGGTACCTCCACTGCGGTCACACTCTCCGCCAGGACATCTCTTGTTGGCTGGGCCTCAGTTCCTACCTCAGGGGTGACATACGGGACCAGGACAGCCTTCTCCTCCGCCTCTGCCACCTAGATCATGGTTGCTGGAGAGGCACCCCGCGGGGTCTTAATCATAGGCCATGGCTCAACGGGCCATAAGTAGAACGTGCCACATTGAGGGCATCGTGCTGTCGTGCTCGGGGCCACTCCGGGTGTCCTGCAGTGTACACACAGGCACCAGAGATACTCTTGGCCATCAACCTCCACAACCAAGAAGCCTCCTGGAAACTGATAGGTGGTCACACTCAGATCAGCCATCTTTTGCGCGGGGGTTGAGTAGTTCAGCTCGCTCTTAGCTCCTTCTCCTTCAACTATCCAGCAGAAGTGAAGTTCCTCGCTCTCACTTCCTGTCCCTCCTTTCGCTGGAGAGGACGACTCTGATTGGTTCTCTGTGTGCCCCCTCCCTCTGGTGGAAACAAGTGGAGGGGCACTCTTTCGCTCTGCGTGACGTGGCTTCGTGTGTCGGCCAGTCACTGCACAGGTGGGCGTGGCTTCGGCTTTCGCGCCGCTCCACTCCTTTTGCTGGGGATTTGGGTTTGGCGCCAAACCCCTGCACATCTCTTGCCACATTTCTCTCACAGCCTGTTTGTACGCAGCACGTGCGTGATCTAGGCTCGGCAGGAACCGCCATTTTGGATCGGCTGCAACCCGCGTTGCAGTGAATGACGCTGCTGTCACCATTTTAACCTCCTCCATGCCCTGCAGAGCACATGTATCTCTCGCCGCCATCTTTAAAGAGCCCTCTAAGCCCACAATAGCGCTATTTTCAGTTTCTACTGTGCAACATGTTCCTAGACACTGACTGTTCTCTCTGGTGCTCTAACCCAGGGGTGAGCAAACTTTTTATGCCGAGCCCCCCTTTTCATCCATAAAATTTCTCGGGCCCCCCCTGCCTGATGTAATCAAAATCACATTGAAAAAAACCCCTAAAAAACCCTTTATTAAACGGTATACAATATAAATCCAAATATGTCTAAATACTTACATATTTCTACATCTCGCGCTTGCAAAATTAGGCTGTGTCCACGCTGCCGCTGAGAGCGGTGACATCACCAACTCTCCAAGCATGAGCACAGGGTGTCCTGCATAATTTTGCAAGCGTGGATCGGGGCTATTTTTGTGTGTGTTTGTGTGTGGCTGCGTGTGTGCATTGACTGCTGCTGAGCGCACTTCAAAGTCAATTTTGTTTGTCTCCCCAAGCGCCAAGCTTGGGAGAGCGTACGTGCACAAAGGCAATACTTTTGCGGGGCATTCATCCACCTCTTTGCTACCTCCCTTCCCTCTCCACCCCCCCTTTTTTTTCCTTCCCCTCCCTGCTCTTTGTCTTGCTATCCCCATTGTCATTCACCCTCCTACCTACAGTATTATTATTTTTTTTCCGTTTTCAATGTTGTGTTTTCACTTATTTTTTACATTATTTCTGTCCATTCATAGTATGATTGATATATTGGCAGCCTACCCTTTCACTTGCAGATTATCGCAGTGAAGCAGGTTGCCAGCGGAGGAGAGCAGGAACACAGCGCTATTGCAGGGCAGACACCGGGAGGGGCGTTTGACTTCACCGTGCTCGGGCGTGCTCTTCCCCGTATCTCTGAAGCCCCTGCGTGTGTGCGCATACACCATCACGTGGCCGCCACCTGCACTAACCTGTTCAGCCACCCGCACACATCTTCGGCTGCCCGCCCGTGCACATCTTCTTGGCCGCCCCTCGCGCACAGCTTTTTCGTCCTCCCGCACACAGCGTCTGCCGGCCCGCGCACCCAGTTTTTGCCGCACGCCGCCTGCGCCCCCCTAAATAATCTTGCGCCTCATTGCCCCCCCAGTTTGCGCACCACTGCATTACAACACACACTCTCTCTCTCTCAATCAATCACCACATACACACACACACACTCACACTCACCACATACACTCCATCAATCACCACACACACACTCAATCCCCCCCACCACCCCCACACACACACACACACAATCCCCACACAAACACACACTCAACCCCCCCCCCCACACACACACTAAATCCCCCCCCACACACAATCTCCACAAACTCAATCCCCACACACACACAATCCCCCACCACACACACACACACAATCCCCCCCCACACACACACACACATACAATACCCCCCCCCACACACACAATCCCCCCCCCCACACACACACACTCAATCCCCACACACACACACAATCCCCCACCACACACACACACACAATCCCCCCCCCCACACACACACACACACACACACACACAATACCCCCCCCCACACACACAATCCCCCCCCCCCACCCACACACACACACACACACACACACAATACCCCCCCACACACACACAATCCCCCCCCCACACACACACACACTCCCCCCCCCCCACACACACACACACTCCACCCCCCCCCCCACACACACACACTCAATCCCCCACACACACCCACTTGATCAGTCCACAATTTCACCTGGGGGGGGCAACATGCTCCGATCCCCCAACCCCCCATGCTGCTAAAAACTTGTGCGGGAAGCAGACAGGAAGAGAAGGAGGGGCTGTCTGTGTGCAGAGGGAAGCCCCGCCCCCTCTGCAAGACACAGACACATAGAAGCAGCAGCACTGAGCTTCTGGCCGCCCGTGCACAGCTCTGCCCACCCGCAGGTTTCCCCGCAAGCAGCCCGCGCCCCCCCCTACATAATCGTGCGCCCCCCCAAGGGGGCGCACCCCACAGTTTGCTCACCGCTGCTCTAACCCACGAATATAACGTATGGCATACCCCAGGCTAGGCAAAACTCCATCTTAGTATACCACACTCGCGGACGGTTCATCACAAGCACTCTGTGGTGTGTTTTCTAGGTACTGGCTAGGGTACTTGGCATCTCCTAAGTACGGGCGTCTCCTACTTTTGGCCACTCATAGTGCAGACCCTGGGCCATGATCCCTGGACAAGTTAACAGGCTAACCCCCCCAGTTGTCGCACACTATCTGCCTCAAGCGACTAGGACAGCTATAGCCATGTACCCACATTTACAACACCCTCTTAGGGCACCCAGGGCGTACTGTGCGAGAGGACATACTCTCCTGACTACCCCCAGTATGCAAACATGCCCTACTTTCTGTAGCACTTGCTCTGATGGTGTACCTAACACTTTCAATTCTGCTTCGCTGAAAATCTTGTTTATCTCAGCAGCGCCTCCAATTGTAGCCCATGGACCCCAGGGCAATCGCAGATCAGCCCCCCTACACTGTACTAGGGCCTGGCTACATGTCTGAGTGTGGTGCATACCTGCTGGCAAAAGGAGGGCCTAAGTCTCCCGCAATGGTATGGGGGATGACAGGATCAGGTTTCTGGGGTGAATATACAATAAAGAAATATGTGCGCAACCCAAAAAACACCTTAAAAAATGTGAATCACTATATATTATATTATAGTGCATGTGACAGAGTGAAGTCAACTCCTATCAGTTACGCCTGGGAGACATATGTCTGAGTGCTTCATCCAGCACTCATAAGGGTTAACTCAGGTGGAAGTTAGGAAATCAGAACTCTTTAGCTGACACCTGAGAGCCAGCAAGGTAGATAAAGGATCATGTGACTGGCAGTAGCTGCCAGAGAGAGAGAGAAGCACACTGCTGCGTGAGCCCTTAGCCAGAGGGATTTCACCAAAGACTACTTCAACTAAAGTAAGGATTATTCATTTGTTTACTGACTGCTTAAAGTACCCTTATGGTTTGGTTCTGGTTTAGCCAGCCAGCCAGCCTGCTAGATAGGTCTGCTGTGTTATTAGTCAGTTTTTCTCCCAAAGTGGAGCAGGATTTATTTTGTTAAAGGGACAGTGTACCCGCATGTTATGTTACTGTGGAGAAATAAAGCCACTGAACGTTTTTATTTATCCTGAAACTATACATGTGGACTGTTCCCTGACCTCGGCTACAGGCCGTCCTGCCACAGGTGGTGTCAGAAATGGGATTCCAAATAACCCACCGGTGATGCTGCCTAAAATGAAGCCAAACGAAGACCCAGAGCATTTCTCCTCACTTTTGAAAGGGTAGCCACGGCCCACGGCTGAACAGTTGATCGTTGGGTAACGACTCTGGCTCCACTCCTCATAGGGGAAGCTCAGGCAGCCTACCAGGCTATTCCAGCGGACGAGGCCATGGACTATCAGAAACTAAAGGCTGCTATTCTGGATCGCCTAGGCCTCACGCCAGAGACCTACCGACAGCGGTTCCGGACAGTCAAATATACAAACCGAGACAGACCCCGGGTCGTAGCCCACCGATTGGTAGACTTATGTGCCAGGTGGATACAACCGGAAAAACATGACAAGGCAGAGATCCTTGAACAGTTTGTGCTCGAGCAGTTCATACAGATACTGCCCCCCTCCTCCCGCTCCTGGGTAAAAAGACACGCTACATTTTCCCTGGATTCAGCGGTCCGCTTGGTGGAAAACTTCCTGTGCGACGACACCCAACAGGATAGCTGGGAACGGCCGGTGCAAACACCAGTTGCTTCCGGTGATACCAGAGGCAGGAGAGCAGACAATCGAGGGGTCTACAACCCGCCAGCTCGGGAGATCCAGTCAACCCGATCGGAAGACCCTTTCCCATCTCTGAGGGTTCCTGGTACAAACTCCCGCAGAGACGCCCATCCTGGGTCCGAGGCCACTGGATCACTCAAGGGAGGCCACCACCCACCGTATTCCCCGAGAACCTGGACTCCTGTCACCCACCCGGTGGAGAGGATAACCCACCAACCAGTAGGGAGGACCCCATCCAACAGCGGAGAGGTCCAAACACCGAGCCCCGTCGAGAGCTTCCGCGGACGACCGAGTTTGCGGACTCAGGAGATGAGGAAATGGACTGTTCATATGGCAGAACCACTGCCACAGCTTGTCTCTGAGGGGACCACAATCCGTGGTTAGTCCCAGCATCTCTGGAGGGGACAAAAGTAAACACCATGCTGGACTCCTTGCTCTGGAAAAACCCTGATCCTAGAGGGCCTAATTCCAAGCAATATACTATCTTATGACTCTCCTTGGAATATCGAGTGTATCCATGGGGATACAAAGAGATACCCGATGGCGAACGTTAAACTGCGTATCCAGGATCAAGAGGCTAGCCTACTAGTGGGAGTTGCTCCCTGGCTACCTGCTCCTGTTCTACTTGGCTGAGACTGGCCCTACCTCGAAACATTGTTGGCCCCTACTCCTACGGAGCCTACTTCTCTGGTACTGGAGAAGCCCGGAGACTTGTTCCCTTTTTCCCCAGAGATTTCCCCCCGTAGACACCATGTCCCAAAGACACGTAAACAGAGATGTGCGGAAAAAGAGGACTGGTTAAGAAAGGGTGGGACTTTTGGTAACATTAGTCAGCCCAAAGGACTGCAGGTCGTGGCCGGGGATGACCAGGGTGGGGAACAGATAGATACGGGAGTGTTGCCAGACCTAGATCTTCCTGACTTCCGTCAGAGGCAGAGGGAGGACCCAGCTCTGGCTAGACAATATGAGAAGGTGGTACAGGTCAACAACAAGATAATAGATGAACAAGGTGTAAAAGTGTTTCCACATTTTGAACTGTTGAATGACATACTATATCGTGTGAATAAGGTTACACAAACAGGGGAGGTCATTCGACAGATGCTAGTCCCTAAAGGGTTGATTAAAACAGTGTTTACCCTAGCCCATACTCTCCCATGGGGTGGTCATTTGGGCAGAGATAAGACCACAGACCACATCTCGTCCCGGTTTTACTGGCCAGGCATACATGGTGACATCATGAAACTATGTGAGACATGTCCTGAATGCCAGTTAACTTGCCAAAAAGGACAGAAGCCGGCTCCTTTGGTTCCTCTGCCCTTGGTAGCCATCCCATTCGAGACAATTGGGGTAGATCTGGTCGGACCTTTTGAAACCTCTGCGAAGGGACATAAATTTATACCCGTTGTTGTTGATTATGCCACCAGGTATCCTGAGGCCTTCCCTCTGAGATCAGCCACTGCTAAACAGGTTGCTCACAGGCTGTTAGAACTGTTTTCTAGGGTAGGACTTCCACAAGTAATTTTAACTGACCAGGGAAAAAATTTCATGGCAAAGTTAATGCAGGATGTCCTGAAGTTATTGGAGGTAAAATCCGTCCGGACCTCGGTCTACCATCCTCAGACTGATGGATTGGTAGAGAGGTTTAACCGTACTTTAAAAACTATGCTTAGGAAGTTTGTGGACACTGAAAAGCGAGCTTGGGATGAACATTTCCCTTTCCTGTTGTTTGCGGTACGAGAAGTTCCCCCATCATCCACAGGCTTCTCCCCGTTTGAGCTCCTATATGGACGCCAACCTCGGGGTATTCTCGACCTACTGAAGGAATCCTGGGAGGAGGAGCCCTCCCCCTCCAATAATACCCTTCAGTAGGTCATAGACCTTAGAAACCGCCTAGACATGATAGGTCGGTTTGCGAAGGAAAACCTCAAATCTGCTCAAGAACGTCAAGAGAGGCAGTACAACCAAAATGCTCGCTTGATGGTCTTCCAACCTGGGGACCAAGTGATGCTACTACTACCGACATCAGAGAGTAAACTCCTTGCGAAGTGGCAGGGTCCTTTCCAAGTTCTCCGCCGCACCGGGGAGGTGAACTATGAGATCTCTCAACCAGGGTCCGGGAAGGGTAAACAAATCTACCACGTGAACCTCCTGAAACCCTGGAAAACAATGAGATCGCTGTTCATTCACCCTCGGGAAGGAGAGACGGATTTGGGTCCAAAGCTTCCAAAGGGTAGTACGTACACTGACCATCAGGTTCCCATGGGAGAGCAGTTAACAACGGAACAAAGGTCAGACCTACTTGATGTATGTGACCAGTTCCCAGATGTTTTTTCTGAGCTGCCAGGGCAGACTGATTTAGTGTCCCATAGGATTGAGACATAACCTGGCGTAAAAGTACGGTCCCGTCCCTATAGATTGCCAGAGGGCCGAAAAGACCTGGTAGAGAGGGAGATAATAGACATGTTGGAATTGGGCGTGATCGAGGAGTCCCACAGCGAATGGTGTAGCCCTATTGTGTTGGTCCCTAAACCAGATGGGAAGGTGAGGTTTTGCGTGGATCTGCGAAAGGTAAATGCTGTATCCAGATTTGATGCATATCCAATGCCTAGGGTGGATGAATTGCTTGATTCGCTTGGTAAAGCAGAGTATATCTCCACCCTAGATCTCACGAAAGGATATTGGCAGATACCTCTAGCGGAAGAATCCAAATGCAAAACTGCCTTCGCCACGGTTTATACCAATTCGTCACTATGCCATTTGGGTTACATGGGGCTCCAGCCACGTTCCAAAGGTTAATGGACAAGGTACTACGACCCCATAGGGCATATGCCGCGGCCTACTTGGATGACATTGTCATCTATAGCAGACACTGGCAGTCTCATATAAAAAGGTTAAGGCAGTCCTAACGTCCTTAAGAGAAGCAGGGCTCACTGCAAATCCAAAAAAATGTGCCCTGGGTAAATCCACTACAAAGTACTTGGGCTATGCCGTTGGGGGAGGGATAGTAAGGCCACTAGCTAGCAAGGTGGCTGCCATAAAGGAAGTCCCCACCCCACAGACAAAGACACAGGTCCGTTCCCTTTTGGGGTTAGCAGGGTATTACCGGCGGTTTATCCCCAATTTTTCAGAAATATCTGCACCCCTAACAGATCTGACAAAAAAGAGTGCCCCGACCCAAGTTAAATGGTCTTGGGAGTGCCAAGACGCCTTTGACATGCTAAAAAAGTGCCTGTCAGAGGGCCCCGCTCTTCGGAGCCCAGATTTTAAAGAGCCCTTCATCATCCAGACGGATGCCTCAGAGGTAGGACTGGGAGCAGTGCTGTCTCAGCAATTTGATGGTGTTGAACACCCCATACTGTTCATCAGCCGGAAGCTGTTCCCAAGGGAAGTGAGGTATTCCGTTATTGAGAAGGAGTGCCTCGCTGTAAAATGGGCAATTGAGGCCTTGAGACATTATGTCGCCGGAGTACACTTCACCCTGGTCACTGACCATGCGCCCTTGAAGTGGTTAAACACCATGAAGGACATAAATCCAAGGTTGACCAGGTGGTATATTGCCCTCCAACCCTTCTCTTTTGATATTCAGCATAGACCTGGAAAGGACCATGGAAATGCTGATTTTTTGTCAAGGGAAGGAGTGGAGAGTCGGGCTTCAGCCGTGTGGGACACTAGCCACACACAAACAGGGGAGGTATGTGACAGAGTGAAGTCAACTCCTATCAGTTACGCCTGGGAGACATATGTCTGAGTGCTTCATCCAGCACTCATAAGGGTTAACTCAGGTGGAAGTTAGGAAATCAGAACTCTTTAGCTGACACCTGAGAGCCAGCAAGGTAGATAAAGGATCATGTGACTGGCAGTAGCTGCCAGAGAGAGAGAGAGAGAAGCACACTGCTGCGTGAGCCCTTAGCCAGAGGGATTTCACCAAAGACTACTTCAACTAAAGTAAGGATTATTCATTTGTTTACTGACTGCTTAAAGTACCCTTATGGTTTGGTTCTGGTTTAGCCAGCCAGCCTGCTAGATAGGTCTGCTGTGTTATTAGTCAGTTTTTCTCCCAAAGTGGAGCAGGATTTATTTTGTTAAAGGGACAGTGTACCCGCATGTTATGTTACTGTGGAGAAATAAAGCCACTGAACGTTTTTATTTATCCTGAAACTATACGTGTGGACTGTTCCCTGACCTCGGCTACAGGCCATCCTGCCACAGTGCACCATATAAATCACCCTTGTATAATATGTTAAATAAAACAAACTTGATACAGGTGTTACTCTACTTTGAAAGTGTAATTCAAACCATACAGTCCGTTGGTTGTGGCGTGTGCTGCTAAATCAAAGAGTGCTCAGCACTCACACAAACTAAAAGAAAAAAACACAAGAAAAGCGCAAAACGCAAATGGTGAAGTATGTCATGTACAATTGTATTCGTGATAAGAAGGTAAGTATTAAGCGTACATAGTATAAAACAATATGAGCATTCATGTGCAATAATGCACAGAGTTACCACACTGCAGTCACCTGGGTGGAAGGTGCGACCCAATGGTACAGCGACTGTCTTTAGCGCGACGTCATCAGTGTCTCTCACCACCCGGATGTCCTCGCGATCAGCAGCTGCAGTCCTTGAGCTGATGGAATCACCCCACCGACCGGGGCATCTGTGTAGGTTGAAGTTCTGCGTGCAGACCGCAAATGCGGAAGTCCGTAAGCCAGCAGCGCACGTCTGTGTCAAGGCACTCACTCCGTATCCGGATCATCCGGCGTGCAGCAGTGGCATTCAGTTCCGGCGCTCGCGCACATCAATGACGTCACGGGTAGTGTGCAGATTGAACACTAGACGCACTAGGCTAGTAGTACATATCACAAGGCATAAAAATGCTAGTAAAGCAATCAATATTGGCCGATTAAAAGGTACCAAGTAGTATACAATAATCCAACGCGTTTCGAAGCTAGGAATGCTTCTTCTTCAGGGATCCTAGCTTCGAAACGCGTTGGATTATTGAATACTACTTGGTACCTTTTAATCGGCCAATATTGATTGCTTTACTAGCATTTTTATGCCTTGTGATATGTACTACTAGCCTAGTGCGTCTAGTGTTCAATCTGCACGCTACCCGTGATGTCATTGAGGTGCGGGAGCGCCGGAACTGAATGCCACTGCCACACACCGGGTGATCCAGATACGGAGTGAGTGCCTTGACACAGACGTGCGCTGCTGGCTTACGGACTTCCGCATTTGCGGTCTGCACGCAGAACTTCAACCTACACAGATGCCCCAGTCGGTGGGGTGATTCCATCAGCTCAAGGATTGCAGCTGCTGATCGCGAGGACATCCGGGCGGTGAGAGACACCGATGACGTCGCGCTAAAGACAGTCGCTGTACCATTAGGTCACACCTTCCACCCAGATGACTGCAGTGTGGTAACTCTGTGCATTTTTGCACATGAATGCTCATATTGTTTTATACTGATGTACGCTTAATACTTACCTCCTTATCACGAATACAATTGTACATGACATACTTCACCATTTGCGTTTGGTGCTTTTCTTGTGTTTTTTTCTTCTGGGGTGAATGCCTTTGTTTCATCTAGTGGTGCAGCGCCTCCATCTCTGGTAAGCCCCAGGAATGCGGGGTGGAATCCTTCCAGAGAATCCCCACACAGGGAAGAGAGATTCCAGTCTCACACGGTTGATCTTTCTTAAAAGCAGCAGGTCTTTATTCACCCAGCAGCAGTAGCAGCAATAACAGCAACAACAGCAGCAGTACGTTCAGTCAAGTACAGGTTGTCAGCTCCTCCAGACCGCTCTCCCTCAGGATGGTCTCTTTCCCTTCCACCACCCCAGGCCAAGGGCACCCAGGGTGGGGCTAGCTCTTCCCTCACCCCCTAGGCAGGGTGAGAGGAATTGGTCCACCTCCCTAACTATACTTCCATCAGCTCTACTCATAGGCTGCTGGCTTCTCCTTCTCCAACTGAACACTCACTAACTACTCAGTCACAGAGTCCTCTGCAACTGAACACACTAGAGCCCCTAAATAGGCAGTGCACTGCTCTTTATGCTTTCAGAAGGCCCCTCCCCTGTGTCTCTTGCCTTAGACACAGGGTCAGGTGACCTACCTCCACCACTCAGAGTAGTGCTTGAAGTGGGGGAAACCCATGATAACTTCTGGCAGCCTGCCCTTACCAGGGCTTATACCAGAAGGAGGAAAGACATATAGCCCAATTTCTTACCAGGGCTACATACTCTATAGCCACAATTGACATGGAAAATATTAAGGACCCCAAGCCATATTTAGCAAGCAGTGCTATGACATAAAATACCTTCTGCTGCTAGAAGACAAAAGATAGCGTGTCTTATTACATACCACAACGTATTAAAAATGGCCACTGTCTGCTTAGCATATTTATGTAATAGATAATAAATAAACATTATATTATGTTGGAAATGTCTGTACATTACATTACATATATCTGGATTTTTTTTCCGATTTGTATATTTACATTATTAAATCATGGATTCCAGGTGCTTAGGAATGTTGGCTGTAATATGACTATATGAATAGGTTAATATTGTCTTCTCTATTTTTTGTTTTTGTAAATTAATTTATTGTAGCTTTATCTTTGTCATCCTTCTAGGCTAGCAGATCCTCTCGATCATTCTGCCATTTCAGCAGTTCCATAGTCGCTGCTTAACTCAACTGCAGCAACAGGCTGTTCTCCTGAGTTCTGTAGGTCTGAGTCTGTTGTAACATAGCCAGGCAGATGTGCAGGACATTGTTCTCTGAGAGAATGGTCTCTAACTACTACTGGCTTTCAGCACTATGGTATTTCAGTTATTTTTGCAGGGTCAAAGTGCTATTGTATGCTCCTTTCTCTGACTTTGTAGCAGTTGCTTCTGATTGTTGGCTCTGCTCTAGCTATTGTCCCCGAACAACTTGAAAATTTAACTTCTTTGCATTTCTGCAACACAGACATTCAGCTTCTGCTGCTTGACTTCTGCCATGTGAAAAAAGAAACTTATCTAAAGAGTGGCGCTCTACATAAATCAATTAGCTAAACATAGTGATATAGTAGTGATTGAAATAATCAAAAGGTGATACTTATACAAACACATAAACAGATGCTGCTATGACCCGGTGAGGATTGCTCTGTCAGTCCTCGTGGTAGGAAGTGGGGATGATTCTCCGGGAAGCGCAGGGATATGTGGAATAAAAAATATATATATTGTGCAATATTGATGTGACAAATTTAAAGTAAATTGGCTGATCTATTGTAGATGTACTCACAAGTGTGAGAGGATTAAAGGCACGTAAAGGTATCTTTCCATAGTATGGATATCACACGATAGTCAGGAAATCAGTCTTAACCTCATATAGACTCCAAGAGACCTTAAAGAAGAAAACTGGACATAGTGCAGACTGTATACAAAGGATTTTATAAAAGGTAAGTGAAAGGTTTTGCACTCACATGGTTACAGGAGTCCTGATGAAACCGAAGAGGTGAAACGCGTAGAGTGACGTCTTTACCATTGGCCGGAACTCCTGGAAGCGGATGACATCACTTCCGGTGCAGTTGGAACGCAACCAGTGACACGCACGCCACAGAAGGAGGGGAATCAGATACACCATCTACCCGGCTGCTGAGATCCACTGCGTGTGATCGAAATGCTTTTAAACTTTTGAAACCATGTGAGTGCAAAACCTTTCACTTACCTTTTATAAAATCCTTTGTATACAGTCTGCACTATGTCCAGTCTTCTTCTTTAAGGTCTCTTGGAGTCTATATGAGGTTAAGACTGATTTCCTGACTATCGTGTGATATCCATACTATGGAAAGATACCTTTACGTGCCTTTAATCCTCTCACACTTGTGAGTACATCTACAATAGATCAGCCAATTTACTTTAAATTTGTCACATCAATATTGCACAATATATATATTTTTTATTCCACATATCCCTGCGCTTCCCGGAGAATCATCCTGACTTCTGCCATGTGCAGAGCGTTCTGCTGCTCCTTTCTTATTCTCAGCACTCCTAAAGAACATTTGAGGAACATCTCCTTTCCGCCTGCAGTTGCTCTTTGAGATCTCTGATCTCTTGCACAAGTTTCTCTTTGTCTGCTCCAACCTTTAGAGCTTCCTCATCTGTTCATTACAGCTGTAGCTGAAGACCTTCAACTTTATTGATTTTGCACTTCTCCAGCTCTGCAATTTTAACGTCTTTTTCTTTTTAGCAGCATATTTGCAGTTTCTAGTTGTTGGTTCAGCTGTCAGATTTCCTCTTTTGCTTGCTCATTCATGTCATGATCCGTATGTACATCCGTCCCAAAAGCTTTGATTCAATTGGGATGCTTTGGGCCACTTGCTATGCAATCAAGTAGTTGTGTAACTTTTGTAATTAATTTAAAATTTGAAGACTTGGTTCCCTTGTGTCCCATGATTCAGAGGAATTGGTTAGCTCCTTCTGGTGCAATCTCAATTTCAATTTATGTTTTGCCTTGTTTAAATGAAAATCCTTCATAAAGCATCTTTCTGTTCAGTTATAAGGATGGTTTTGTTAGACAGACTCATCTCTACTGCCTGTGGATACTTCCTTGCTAAGGTTGAATGCAGGTTATTAATTTCACTGTGTTGCCAGCAATCTCTATTCTTTTCTCTGACTCACTTGCTGTTTTTCCTCTGCTGATTCACATTGTCAGTCAAGTCCCACACTTCATCCTGGAGCTTTAGTTGTTTTATCTCCTCTTGGAATTGCTGTGTATCACATCCATACTGTTGCAGAGTGTTGGATTCAGATGCCTACCACACACCAAGTCCATGGAACTATGCTCCATTCTTTTTGCTGTGACAAAGCTTTTTCCAATGAGGGTCAAGTGGTTTGGCAGTTTTCTGGCCCTTTGATTTATATTCAACATGCACATAGAGACAGAAAAATTATTCAGGGCTTTTCTCTCTGTTAACACATCTCCAAGTCTTGCCTGTTGTAATGTGTGTGACAAACGCTTTATTCTCAATCACAAGCACCTCCTCCATGGCACACTCTGGGTTACACCTCTTCCATCTTCCCCACTGCTGGTCATACAGGTTCGGCCTCTCTTGCAAACCTTTCTGGATCTGTCTATGGGCTATACTGTCTCTGGCACAGTCACAGGATCCACTTTCTGTAGCCTCACACACTTGCACATCTGGATCCCACCTCCTTAATAAATAACAAATCATACAAAACATAGCTTAGTCTTGGTGCCCTTACTGAGCTCTTGCTGCTGGTCTACTTTACCAGCCTAAATCTAAAATGACATTAATTCCCTCACTAGGTCCAGCTAAGCCTGGTCTTTGAAACCACCTGCAAAGTCTTCCCCAGCTTACTGCTGCAGTGTCTGCACAGAGATAAGTTCTCTGAGCACAGGAATCTTTACAAACAGGGCTTTTTCTCCTTACTCTATGAGCTGCAGGGAACATCTCCCTCCCACCATACTCCGTTAAGATCTGCTTGCTCTTGTTCCCTTTTAAAGGCACTTGATTGCAGAACCCAGTTTTGATACTTGGCTGCATAGAAATTTGGCCTGGCTTCCCACATCCTGATTTGAAATAGTAATTTTTAATCGCAAACTGGTATCCTTCTAACCGGTTCTCTGCCACAGTGGACACATTTTTTTTATACAGTATGTTGTGGCTCTAAAGTTTTCATCTTAGCAGTTACTGTTTAGCAAAGTTTTTTGACAAATATTAAATATAGCATTTATTACATTGAGAACGTTTGATGTGTTTTCAGTCAATGGGGCCTATGCAGAGAGCAGCGAATTTTAAAATTGGCGAATTTATTAAAAAGTAGCTTTTTTGGAGAGTTTTAATCTCCATATGCAGAAAAGTGCGAATTCTGCTATGTTTAACATGGATGCGTGTGGCGAGTTTAAATTGGCGAGATGCGCGCTTCAGAAATGTGTTAAAACAAATTTGCGGCTTTTTTTTTCCCTTTGCAATGGCCGCGAGCGGCAGTTTTTTCTGGCGAGTTAAAACTGAGACAATCGCGCCATTTTATTGGCGCGAACAGCCGCTAGATGCCGTTCGCGCCTCTCTGCATACGGATATTTTTAAAACTGGCGAGATTGAGGTTCTCGCCAGCCGCGAGGCGAGTTTTATAACTAGAAAAGAAAAATTGGCGCGTTTTTCGGAACTCGCCATTTTCTGCTGCTTTCTGCGCGATTTTCTCCAAAAAATGGCGAATTTCGAAATAGCGCTGCTCTCTGCATAGGCCCCAATATGTTTAATATTCTTAAACATGAATTCTTAAATTCTAATATGTAACCCAATATAATATTTGCAACCTAGTGTATTCTGTAACATGTACAAATAAGATATTCAATGAAAATGTGTCTTTTAAATGGCAGTGATATTTAAATATTGTAAATCCATTTAAAGGTTTCATGATTGAACACATTTTAAGGAGTATGGAGTAAAAGATCTACTATGTATGAGCAAATGAGGTTAATGTAGCTATAGTTATGAGTAGTTTCCTTCTCCCACACTCCGCGCTCTGATGGCAGGGGTGGAGGCGTGGGGCTCCTGCTCTCCTCTCTCTGCTGTTACCGAACCCTTCCTATTCCCCCCTCTCTTGCTTTTCCCTCATTTAAGGCTCACACAGTCCAGATCTTTCTCTTCTCAGACTCCCCGTTCTTCTCATTGGGGACTTCAACTGCCACATTGATGATCCCTCTCTTCCTTGGGCCTCCCGCTTTCTTTCTCTAGCCTCTTCTTTTGGCCTTCAACAGTGGACTGCAGCCAGCACCCACAAGGATGGCCACTATCTAGATCTGGTTTTCACTAAAAACTTTTCTCTCACTGATTTCTCCATTTCTCCTTTTCCTCTCTTTGACCATCACCTCATCTCATTTTCTCTCTCTCGCTTCTCCCCCTCTCCATCTTCATTTAGCCCTTGTTTTTGCAGAAACCTGCGCTCTATTAACCTACCAGCTTTTGATTCCACTTTATGATCCTCCCTCTCCTCCCTCAGTTCGCAGACTTCCTTCACTAAAAATGTATGCTGTCCTGTTTCAACTCTGCCCTCTCTCAGGCTAAACAAAACTACTTTTCATCACCAATCAACACGCACAAGTCTAACCCACTCCGACTCTTTTCTGTCTTTGACTCTACTCAGACCACCCTCGGCTGCCTCCTCTTCTTCCGCCATCTCACCTCAGGACTTTGCTGACTATTTGAAGGAAAAGGTGGAATCCATACATCAGAACATCCCATCTGTTGCCTCCTCCCATTCCACACCGCTTCCTAACTCTCCTCCTGCCTTCCTTCACTCTTTTTTTGCTGTCTCGGAGGAGGATGTGTCACTGCTGATCTTCTCTTCTCCCTCTACCACCTGCTCTCTTGATCCCATTCCCTCCATCTCCTAAAACCTCTTGCTCCTTCTATAATCCCTACGCTCACACAGATTTTTAACTCTTCCCTCTACTCTGGTACCTTCCCCTCCTCCATCAAGCATGCAACCATTATACCATTACTCAAAAATAGCAAGCTTGACCCTACCTGTCATTCTAACTATCGACCTATCTCCCTCCTGCCTTTTGCCTCCAAACTCCTTGAACGTCTTGTATTCTCTCGATTGCTACACTTTCTCAACACCTATTCTCTCCTAGACCCTCTATAATCTGGCTTCCGCACTGCTCACTCAACTGAAACAGCCCTCACTAAAATAACTTATGACCTCCATGCTGTCAAAGACAGAGATAATTACACTCTGCTCATATTACTCGGCCTCTCTGCAGCATTTGACACCGTGGACCACCCTCTTCTCTGTCACATTCTCCATACTCTTGGTATTCAGAACAAAGCTCTATCCTGGATCTACCAGCCTTCCTGCCTCTCACCTGTCTCCGCTACAATCAATCCTAAACGCTGCTGCCAGAATCACTCTACTCTTTCCGAAATCTGTCTCAGCGTCTCCCCTGCTGAAATCACTCTCCTGGCTTCCTATCAAAACTCATATCTCGCACTCAATTCTCCTCCTCACTTTTAAAGCTTTACACTCTTCTGCTCCTACTTACATCTCAGCCCTAATTTCTCGCTATGCACCATCCCGACTCTTGCGTTCTGCTCAAGGATGTCTTCTCTCTACCCCCTTTGTATCTAAAGCCCTCTCCCGCCTTAAACCTTTCTCTCTTTCTGCCCCGCACCTCTGGAATGCCCTTCCCCTCAATAGCCGACTAGCACCTTCTCTATCACCTTTAAGACCCACCTTAAGGCACACTTGCTTAAAGAAGAATATGAGTAACACCGTGGATAATACTATACACAATACATAAATCTTTCCCCCCTGCAGACGCACTTACCTGAATGCCCTCCTACTGTCTCTGTAAGTTCTCCCCACCAATTAGATTGTAAGCTCCCCGGAGCAGGGACTCCTCTTCCGAAATGTTACTTTTATGTCTGAAGCACTTATTCCCATGATCTGTTATTTGTATTATTTGTTATTTATATGATTGTCACGTGGATTACTAATTTGAAGCGCTATGTACACTATTGGTGCTATATAAATAAAGACATACATTGTATTGTATGTCTTTATTTATATAGCGCCATAAGTGTACTCAGCGCTTCACAAAGAATACAGTACAGGGAATTATAATAATACAATAAGTGCAGCAAAATCAGACAATAGGAAAGTAAATCCCTGTCCCGAAGAGCTTACAATCTAAGGTTTATGGGGAATTTACAGAGAACAGGTGAGGGAATAAGTACTGTAGATGGCTGTGCTTGGCCATAATGGGCGGTAGGAGTAACTGTGGGTGTGGGACAATATCAATGAGTGCAGGCTAATGGGATTCTTGATTTGTGGGGTAAGTTTTAAGGTTAGTCAGTATTAAATGAAAAGGTTGACACCATTTGCATGGGAGGAGATGGCAGTGAGGCATGAATGAGAGCAAGTGTGTATGTCTGGCTTCAGGGAGATCCCCAGCAGCAGGAAGGAGTAGATAAAGGGTGTGAATAGAGGATGTGTGGTGTTTTTTATTGAGGGGTAAAGATGTTGTTGGGAGAGAGGTGTATAAATAATGGCGCAGTGGGGAGTGGGGAAGTTGGACATACATAACATACATACATACTTAAGTGCCAACGATTATTCTAAAACAAACCTGGGGCAATCTCCAAAAAGACCCAGGTACATGCTGGGTACATGCTGGGTACATGCTGTGTATATTCTGGGTACATGTTGCAACATTTCACACATTTCTGCAGACAGGCTAATGGCCCATCGGATTAACAGCGGGGGTCCCTGGCAGTCCCATTTAAACTGAATGGGACTGCCAGGAACCCCTTCTGTGTTAATCCGATGGGCCATTAGCCTCTGCAGAAATGTCACTGAAATGTACCCAGCATGTACCTGGCTAGTTTAAGGCAAGTGTTAGAATACTCGTTGGCTCGTCTGTACATACATACGCCATTATTATGGAATGAATATCCTCTGAATTTAGTGGGAAATTGAGAAGTTATGGGAAGGATTAAATATAGTTTAAACAGTTATACCATGAATGAAAACTATAAGCTTTTCTCTGAATGTTATGAATGCATTTAATATACACCAGGTGTTACTGTCAAGTCGTTGGCAAATAAATCTGTAATCCTAACTAATATGTATAATACAGAATGGGTTGTATTGAATCACATTAAAACACAATATGTTTCACTCACATTTTAGACATGCAACACAGGCATTGTATGTTGGTCTTTAGGTGATGTTCCTCGGTGGTTACAGATATCCTGATGCTTCTGGACACCTCCGGAAGCAAACGCCGGGAGGGTGAGCCGGAGGTCCCTGGCATCTTCCAGATGGGGAGAAGACAGTGCACGCATCAGAATACCTGTGACCACCGAGGAACATCACCTAAAGACCCCCATATAATGCTTGTGTTGCATGTCTAATATGTGAGTGCAACATATTGTGTTTTTATCTGATTCAATACAAACCAGTCTGTCTACACTATTGGATCATTATTTATCTTTTCATGTGATTGCTGGAGGAGAAAATTACCTTACTCTGAAGACATACATAAAAGAAGACTCAAAGCAGTATATTTTATAATTGTAATCACTTTGAATACACATTTACTGTGCACATATTGTCAATTGCACCTTAATACACTATTATTGCACTTTATATTAGCTCTTTAATTGCACATATACTCACTCTAAATAGTGCTCCCCTGATTCTCTTCGTATACCTTTTGAGAATGTACAAGTGAGTTCTATTTTGGTTTAAGAGCAGCCATTTACCTACTGTATTTTATCACTAGCGCCGGGGTATTTTTTTACTTAACATCTATACCATTAGAGACTGTTGTAGCATGGGCAGGGTTAAAAGAAAACCCTACTGTAAAAGTACAGAGACAAAAGTATCATACATATATTTATAAAGCCATACCTATATTAAAGAAGCAAAACGTGAAAAATCCTACACTGTATGTTTTATTTTTAAATAAATAAATTCTGTAATTTTAAATAAATGTCTGAATATTTTTGTAACTCCTAATGCCATTTGTAATGATTTTTTTTAAATGTACCTCTCATCCTTTGGTTACTACAGCAACCATTTAGAAAGTCATATCCATTTCCTCTTTGGAAACAGGATCTCATACAACCTTTTTTAGCTTTGCCCTTTGGCAACAAAGTATCATACACAGATCTGTTTCTGTGTTCCGAACAGCAGACTGTCTATTACTCTGAAAGTTGTAACAATAATGTATTATACTTAGTAGTATAATGTTACATATCAGCTTCAGCATTTCACAGACTGCAGCATAAAGATAGAAGGCGGTAATTTCGTTAGGCAAACAATCAGGACTTTTACAGATTTATAACAGGAGCACCAAATGATTAGTTAACATTGTCACATGCTTTACAAGTGTAACGGGTATTCCCCGACCCCCAATCGCAGATAGAGTGCATGTGAGGGGGAACCTATATGTTACAAGGTGTGGTGCAATATACCTGCTAGGCTCACAGGAGGTCTGAGCCTCCGCCAGTGAGAGCCTGGGGTGAATCCTCTGGAATAATCTTAGTTACAGTGCCTCCACCTGTGTAGGATTCTAGGAGTGTAGAATGTTCCATACACAGGACCCACATACACAGTAAGCACATACACCGAAGTATATATATATAAGAACAGTTTACTGTATAGGAAACAATACATAACACAACATACATCAACAATATGACATTGACAGTGTCCCTCTATGACACTCATAGGCACAACTACCCGTCTTCTCAGTGCCTTAACCCCCACACCTTATTCCTCCCCCAACACCGTGTACCCAGAGTCCCACGAGTCCACTAAGAGACCCAGAACCTATAGGCGGGATCAGCGCCTGATGTACCGGTTTGGTTGGTGCACTTAATACGATACCTGCCCGGGCATACGTCCACGCCCGGGTGTAAAGATCTTCACAAAGGGTCGGACGCAGGAACAGGAATCCGCCTCCGCGGTGGGTGGCTCCCGCATGGAGTGATTCACCTTTATAATGTCACTTATCTCTGCTAACGCAGAGGAAGTTATACCTTCACGCAATTCACCTTCACAGCAATTTACCTTCACAGCAATTCACCTTCACAGCAATGGCCAGGATAGTTATGTTTCCTGGCTGGACCCTCACTTGTCTAGGTTCTACTGGACCCTGTCCCTGTCCCTGCAGTAACCACAAGCTGAGGTGAGTAGGGCCTTAGCTGGGGCCTAAGGGGAGACTTCTGGCCTACAGCAGGAGGCTACTTTCCTCCCTGCACAAACACACCCTCCCCTCTCTGTGTCCCAGCTCCTACTTGACACTCTCACACTCGTGCTCCACTGTCAGCTTCCTGACTCCAGCACGCAATATTGTATCTCCTTTGCTGCAGGAGAATATGTAAACCCTATTGGTTTCAATGCAGCAGGTGATAGGGTTGAAAGGGCAGTCCCCAGAGGCTGCTGGGAGTTGTAGTCCCTTAGGGGCCACTTTAACATAGGGCCACCTGCGCTATGGGTACTGCGCACGCGAGACAATATATTGGCCGCCGCTAGTTCTCCCTGCGCCTACGCGAACTCTGGGAAGCCCTGCACTTCTGTAATGGCCGCTGGCCACCTTCTGCACCTGTGCAATCCTGCGCCGATCGCAAGATGACCGCCTTGATGCTTCTGCACAGGCATGAGCCTTTGCACATGCGCAAACACAATAAACATGGCGGCACCCTGTAGTGGATGTTGCCGGGAGCCCCCGGCAACGCACTTGCCCCTACCATTCCATGCACATAGCGTGGAGGTCCCTGCAACAGAACGCAAGGAAGGGGGACCAAGAGGGACCCTGCTACACAAGTGAAAACAAGAAACAAATAGAGAGGGGAAAAAAGTAACATTGTTGCTTTAACTGAGCAAACAAACAAGTGATAACCTACTACAAGCGCTAACCTACACTTAAAGTATAAAGTATATGAGAATAAATGTGATTATAAACCATACAGTGAATGGTGATAATTAAAGCAGCCTATGGGAACTACAAATTACAAATCATTCCAAATCTGATATATAATATACAAACACAAAATATGAGTCCCCGGCGCTAATGTGAACAGTCCAAGATACCGTGATCCAATAAAGACAGTCTGAGATACAGGACTTCTCTGAATGGGTTGATGGACTGGTAGATAAAAGTTCCAGATGGGGAATGGTGTCCTTAGGGAGAAATCCTCACTGGTTCTGAAATAACAGAAACACAAAGGCACACCAATTGCGCAGTATGTCACATCCACAATCCCTATCTAAAAACTACAAAAAAACCCTACTCACAAGGTGTTATCTTGTTAGTACATGGGAGAGAATCTGTACTTGCATCCCATCTGTACACGATTTTCCATGGACCCCACGTGGTCTGGCTTGTTTCTCCTTCCCTCAGTTGGCGTTGGACTCACAGATGTATCCGGTGCAGCGCCACCATGGGTAAGGAAATGGGGAATAATACACAATAGTGTAGTACGTAACACACTTTTAATAAAACAATAAAAACACAGATTCCACACACTTACAATGTATGTGGGTGAGTGACAAGACTCACGGATGCCGTCCGCAACTTGAAAGCAACCAGTCAGCAGCAGAGAGACTCACTGAACGCAACACCCGCTGCCAGTGAATCGGGTGACGTCAGCGATGCAGGAAACTCTCTCGCAATTGGTGTGCCTTTGTGTTTCTGTTATTTCAGAACCAGTGAGGATTTCTCCCTAAGGACACAATTCCCCATCTGGAACTTTTATCTACCAGTTCATCAACCCATTCAGAGAAGTCCTGTATCTCAGACTGTCTTTATTGGATCACGGTATCTTGGACTGTTCACATTAGCGCCGGGGACTCTTATTTTGTGTTTGTGTATTGCTGCTTTAACTGCTTAAGAACCAGAGGGATAATTACTCAATCATATCCTAATTTAAATGTCACTCATAACAAATCTTATTCAGGCAGTTTTGGGTGATACTGTACATCTGTTATCCCGTGATAATGAACTGGGAAAGTGTTTAATGAATATTGACTGATATCAATTAGTAAGACATATGATTTAAGTTTCTGGGTCTTTCTGCTCTTTAAAGGCTGGATCCACAGAAGGCCTCTAATATTTTAACATTTCGTTATCTCAATTTGAGGCATCCATATTCGTAACGCACATCCCCAAGGGTGTTTAGCGCTACGATATCCTGGCATTTTCCTTAAAAATAAAGGATAAATACATTTTTATGGACGTTAGGCTTGCTCATATGCAAATCATATGGTAGAGCAGTTTAGCTAATAACGGAGATCCTCAGTTTTCCATTAATGTTAGCACATGATATTCTTCTTCTTATTATTATTATTATTATTATTATTATTATTATTATTATTATTATGATACAAAGATGTTTATTATGGATCATATACATGTCTTAAAACCTTATATAGTTTATGATGTGTAACAGTGATTAAAGTTATATGTTTCTGGGAACTAATATGGTATATAATGTAATTATGACTGTATAAAGTATGGGTATACAATAATGTATATCCATACATCCCTCAACAATATAAATGAATATTTCACTTTTATTACTGATTAAAATAAATGAAGGATGTCCTTGATTCATTTATTTTAATTGTACATTAATAAAAAAATTATATATTAATATTGTTGAGGCATTTATGGATATACATTATTGTACAACCATACTTTATATAGTCAATATTACATTATATACCATATAATTAAGTGAAGAGTTGATAAATGTGAAAACAATAAATTTCTCAATATTATAATAAGACTTGCATTAACTTATATTAATGCATATGAAAATCTGTTAATAGCGCTGCCTTAGTAACACACCTTAAGGTGTGACCAACACTCATGTACAGTGAGACATGAAAATGATTGTTAATAGGGTTACCACTTTGGTGAACAGACGTTATTTTTGCATCTCATTAGCTTTGAGGATGCCCGTTAATAATAAGAAAAATTACTTCTGTTCCCTATTTCACGTTGCGTTATTCGGTAAAAAATGAATGACCTTCTGAGGATCTATCTCTGATAGTTCATTAAACTCACATAAAACAATGGAAAGATTCCACTTTTCAATTATGAATATAGAAAAGTGAAAATTCAAATAAGAGGGACATTACAGTATTTTCATTTTCATTGTAAGCAGTCTGAATGAAAAATTCCCTTTTTATTAGTATACAGTACACAGGGGTAGATCCTTAGAAGTGTATTACATTTTTGGTGTTATGTTATCGCCATTTTACGTACCATTATCCGTAAAGTGTATCCCCAAAAGGGGCTTAGGGTTACGATGTCATCGCATTCAACGGAAAAATAGCGGATCGATTCATTTTAACAGCGTTTTGCTTACTCATAGGCAAAACATATGATAATGAGCAGTTTACCAAACAAAGGAGATCCTCAGACCTCCGTTCATATTCAAGCATGATAATAATGCTATGATGTTTATGACCTTCCAACATCATATATTCCTACATCCAGACCCTGATTATCATAGATATTTTTTTTCTGAGAATGGTCTAAAAGCAATTGAATGAATATAGGACCTTTTAATTTCCAAAAACTTTCATGTGTCATACAAAGATAAATATTAGGGATCATATAGATGTCTGAAACATATCATCTGGATTGTGGTTTTTAGTGATTAAAGTGATATATTTGTGTGAACTAAAATGTTATATACTGTAATAATGACTATATAAAGTATGACGTACAATAATGTATATCCATACATACAGTACCTCAACAATATTCATTCATATTTTATTACTCCATTACCAATTTCCGTAACGCACATTATTCACTCAAAAACAACGAACTTCTGTTGATCTACCACATAGTTTTTAGGATATCACTACACAACAAAACCTTATAGATTCCTATAGTATGTTTGCTTGCTGAGCTGTACTAAGTGGATTATATTCTATTTTTCTCTAATTAGTCTGTTCCTCTTACTCTACATAGTGTCTATTGTTAAATATTTTTTAAATTGTTTGAAATACAGACCTTTATGAATAGAAGAAAAAATTAGCGCAGAAAGCACTATACTGTAAATTCTAATATATGTTACATTTAATAATCAAGTGACATAGATATGTGAGAATAAATTAATGCGGGGAACAAAATATCCCTAATTTGCCTCAACTCCTCTGACAGAAATAGAACAAATAACAGAGCGCAAAAAGTCATAGTGAATAATATGTGCAGCACAATACCAGGGAAATTAATGTGTTAAATACAGATACACAGATAGTGCCCAAAACAGTGAATAAGGACCTACTCGCACTAGGTGGGTAGGATTCAAACAATAAAGAAATCCTTAACAGTAGCTTGGTAATGGATGTTCAATGATCATGATAATACATAAAAAGATAAAATGCAAGAGAGAAGGACATAGTGTGATACTATATTGAATTAAAATGCACAAGGCTGTACAGGTTACACTCACAATTAGTCCTCAGGAAAAGTGCAGATTGGCCACAAAGGGTCTCACAGAAATCTGACCGCTCCAGTCCTCTCAGTGCATGGGATGTACGAGTCCTACATTTCAACATGTGATGTAACTTCCAGTCGTGACGTCAGTGCAACACTCAGGTTTCAGTCTTGTCCACCTACTTTAAGAGACTGCAGAGACTCCCGACCGGAAGTGACATCACTCGATGAAATAGAGGACTTGTGCATCCACAGCACTGAGTGGAGGACTGGATTGGTCAGCTTTTTCTGAGATGCTTTGTGGTCTATCTGCACTTTGTCTGTGGACTATTTGTGAGTGTAACCTGTACAGCCTTGTGTATTTTAACTCAGTACAGAATCACACTATACCCTTCACTTTTGCATTTTGTCTTGTCATGTATTCATCATTATAATCATTGCACATCCATTACCAAGCTGCTATTAAGGATTCATTTATCGTTTGAATCCTACCCACCTAATGTGAGTAGATCCTCATTCACTTTTTTGAGCACCATTTGTGTTTAGCACATTCATTTCACTGGTATTTTGCTGCACATACACGTATTATTCACTATGCCTGTTTGCGCTCTGTCATTTGTTCAATAGAGACCTTAATCTCCATATAGCCTTTTATATGGTCCTGTGCTATGCAACAATGCAATCCTCATAAAATTGTTAAATTTCTATAAAATTGTCTTCAACAAATATATCAGGCAGGCTTATAGATAGCTATTAATGACCTCTATGTGTTATTTTAATAACAATTGTATGTTTTGTTTTTTTAACAGAGCAAGAAGAGTGCATTAATTGCACAGATGAATGCAGAGTACTTGGTCATTCAGACAGATGTTGGATGCCACAGTTCCCTGCAGCTAACCAGGTTGAAAATGCAGATTATCGCACAAATCTCTTTGTTCCAACTGTTGAAGCTAATGTTGAGACTGAGACTTATGAAACTGTGAATCCCACTGGAAAAAAGACATTTTGTACATTTGGAAAAGACAAAAGAGAGCACACCATTCTCATTGCCAATGTTAAACCATATTTAAAAGCCAAGCGTGCCCTGAGTCCTTTACTTCAAGAAGGTCCCTCTGCATCAAACAGTCCTACCAAGACGTGCATTGAGCCTTGCGCCTCAACTAAGGGACCATTCAATGGTTGTGAAGTAAAATCAGGAATCTTGGCAGAAACAACCAATCAATACCTGCCTACTGATGGTCAGTACCTATCGCCTAGTAAACAGACAAAAGACCCACAGTACATTGCATCAGATCCAATGGCTCGCGTATTTGCAGATGTGCATTCTAGAGTGAGCCGAGGCTCAAGTGAGATGGACGCTGTTCTGGAGCAATTGGAGCATTCAAATCGTGATTTGGGCCGTGAATCAGTAGATGCAGAAGAAGTAGTGAGAGAAATTGATAAGCTTTTACAAGACTGTCGAGGAAGTGACCCTGTGGCTGTGAGAAAGTAAATAGCCAAAGAGGCTATTATGTATGCCTTTTCCCAGCAAAACACAGTTTCTTCCTGGATACAGCACATTTGCAGGGAAGAAGAAAGAGTGATGCTGCTTTGTGGCTGTTAGTGAACATTTGAAGTGCCCCAAAAATCTTTTCACTGATATTTCTTTTTCTCAGATTACACTGGCTTTGTTTTGATAAACAAAAATACATTTGGACATAGTGTCAAGGAAAACACAAGATATAATGATATTTTGACAATCTTTCAAAAAACGAGGGAACAGAACTGGAACTAATTCTGGAATTGTGCAACTTATTAATGTTGTTGATGCTGACTTCTCTGCTTGCTGGAGTAAAACAACCCAGTAATTAACAGGGTTCACCAAGTTATGTGTGGATTTTAAGAAAGCATCACAGGCTTCTTAATTAAAGTCCTAAATAATTTTGCTGTAGTCCTAGCTGCACCAAACATCAACACCCATTTGTGGTAAACATTTCTATATAGATGAACAACATTCCAAAACATTTTCAATAAAACATGTCTGTCATTTAGTACATTTTCATGCCACACATAGTTATATATAAGATTATATAGTCCATTGTGTCCTGCACATGCCATAAGCTAATTCACTTTAAGTAAAATGAAAAGTATTGCCTAATAAGGATTTTAGTGTCCCACAAAAATATATATACAGATATTTACATATAAAGAGAATTATGTTTTTAAACCATTTATAATGTGGTTCTTAAAGATATTTGCCATTTAAAGGTGAAATAGATAATAACCTCATTAATATCTTTTCTATTGCTTTGTGGACACTAAAATGGCTCAGGAAAGGGAAAATGTCCGAAACATTTTAACAAAAAAATCACACTACCATTTAAATGTGCAAGTGTAAGAAGATTTAAATGTGTTTACATCAAATTACATATTTTTATTATTTTTTTTTGCAATTTTAGTGCATATGAGCCAAATTGTTGAGTGTATAAGAGCTATATTGTGTATTTTATTAAATGAATATATAGTTGTGTTGCAAAAAATATTTGGGCTTATATTGTAAATGGCAAGTGTTGCCTCAGTAGCTGTCAAACTCTATGAGTTTTGTTTTTTCCTGCTTCCTTTTCCCTGTGGAGTATGGGAAGCAGTGCCTCAGCGCGATGTCTCTTGTTAAATGTATGGTCTACAAATTACAGTAGTACATAATCTGTTCAAAATGTGTTTGAGTAAACTGATGGAGCAAAATGAACAAGAAACAAATAAATCCTCCAGCCATGACATTGTGGAAGGCCTGTCGTGAAGCCCATATTAGAAAACAAAATGTGAATTAAAAAGCCTTAGCAACTATTTTTCCTAACAGACGCACATTTTAATACAGTACATTCAAGGAAAATTCTTTGTTGGGTGATCAAAACATTTTTAATTACCAGATTGATGCACAATTCAGAAAGCATATTTACTAAATGGTGCTGTTCAACTAGAAAGTTAAACAGTCCAATGCTGAAAGACACTTTGTTGTCCGCTATTCCATATGATCAAGGTATAGCACCTCTTGGTAAATGTGCCATAAGGATTTTATGTGTGGATATAAATATTTGTTTGGATTCCACTCAATATAAAATCATATTATTGTGTCCTTTTTAATAGGCGTAATTTGAAAAAGATTAAGTCAATTTATTACATCTTTATAAAATAAAATCAGACACAAAAATAGCTTTTTATAGAAACAAAATATGCACAAATAAATATGTTTAGATATATGAAATATATAATACATCACTACATTGGCAAGCACTGTACATTGTAACACTTGGGAGTTGGAAAAATAAGATGCTGATTTAGGCCAAGTTAAGACAAGAAATCTTGATGATTTACTTAAATTCTTGCAAGATAGGTTGAGGCTGACAGCCCCATGGCACTACTTCTAAAATGTCTTTCTAGCAATTAAAATGCACAGAAAATGTAATTAGGAGTCTCTGGTTTGGAATAATTTAACTTATTTCTTTAGGAAATATCTTCTGACAGCAATTCATTGTCAATTATGTAATGATGACGGCAATTAATTGTCAATTGTATTTCATTGTCATGGTACAAAGAGTACTACAGTATAACTTAGCAAGTATTTGTGCTCAAATGCTGCATTACTCTACATATTTTGGACAATTTATGTATCTAAATGTGTTGTTTCTGTGTTCTGCAATGTTACTTTCGCCAGGAGGATACAGCTTGATTTTGCTTAATAGCTGAAATTCCGCAGTAAAGTTGGATTCATTTCTTGCCTCTACATCATTATTTTATTAGGCACCAATAGTCAGTGAAAACGGTTATGTTATAACATGTGTTCTGTTAACAATATGACATAAAGCAAGGGTGCTCAACTCCAGTCCTCATGACACCCCCAAAAGTCAGGTTTTAAGCATATCTCAGCTTAATGACCTGTTGAGGGGACATGAGAACTGGAGTTGACCACCCCGGTCATAAAACATATTTTGTCACTAAATATGATGTATCGAGTGCAATTGATTACACATTTTAAAATATACACAAAATACTATGTGTACAGTAAGCCTTTGCTGGGATTAAAAAGTATGTCTATGCCTGTCATCAATTTACTGGCTATTTAACACTCAAATACTTAATGGTGATCAATTACTAGACAAAGGAAATGTCATGTTTACAACTCATTTTTGTATTTTTTTAATGATTTTTCTTCTTTCATCTGACTGCAAACTAAACTGTAAGGTATTTTTAAAAACGTTTTGTGATTTGCATCAAATGGGTATAACACTGCTTTACTTAACTACTTCTATGGCAAAATGGGTAAAATAATTATATTAACGGAGTCATAAGTAAAGAGACTTTAAAACAAGTTTCAAGTAGAAAACAGTGAATTTGGTTCACTTACATCAGTGCTGTTGTGAATAAATCACTTTATCATCAGTCTATCAACCATTTTATATGTAGTCAAATGGAAAATGTCAGATGTATCATTTATATGTCATGTAGTTGAATTGATGTCTGGTTCTATATAAAATTGGAAAATTTTGTGTATTCCAATACATTTTATTGGACCCTACATATATGTTATCTTTTCTGTCAGGTAAAGAAACACACGTGCTTTTGCATAAATAGCATAACCCACTTGTAAGAGGGACAGTCCTATTAAGATAAAATAAAATATAACCAACATAATTGACTTCCTTACAGAAATAAATCATATTCTAAGCAAACATGTCAATCACGTGTTTCCCCCTCCTTATCGCCTACTCAGGAGAAAGTAGGGGCACTGCCTTTACAAGGCCCTTCTTAACACATTGACACAAAAGGGAATGGCTAAAGAAACTGAAAAACCTATAAAATCCTACAGTAGATCATCATCTTTCAATAATAATGTTATTATTATGATATTGTTAGCTTATTACATTAAAAAATATTATAGTAATCTGATTTTTATTTAAAAAAAGAAGCACCAATCACTCAGATTCAACCTACAAAACATGCCACTTGTTTGTTTTCATCCTACAAGGGATTGCACATTTAAGAAGCAACAATTGTGTTTTAGATAACTCATGTACAGTATAACATAAACTACATCCATGTTTGAATTGGTCCAATGAAAGGAATGAAAATATACAAAAATATATATTGCATTTCAATACCATCAACACCATTGACACTTGTTTTTTTGCACACGAGAAGTCAAAATAAACCTTTTTTTTCTACTGTCAAGCATACATCAACTACTAAAAAAAATATTTTTTAAGTGGATTTGATTTTTTTTTATAGATGTTAAAAGGGAATGTAGATATAATCAAAAGCACCAAGTGCAAGAGAAGGTCTAACATCAGGAGACTAACAGGAAAGCTAATTTTATCACATTCATTTGTTCTATTAGTGCCACTTGGTACAAGCAATGGATAATGTTAATTCAGAGCTTCATGAGTTTTTAAGGTTTCAGTCAGAAATCGTGACTAAATGCAGGAGTAACATATTTGCGCGGATCAAAGGTTTTCTCTACTGAAAAAAATTAAGTCATATGTTTTGAATAGTGGCTATTTTGTTTCAACAGCTGCAGATTGTTTTCGCCAATAGAAACCTGGATCAAAACATTCGTGGAAGGTTAACATCCTATTCTTCATATTTCTCATATACAAACATTTTACGCTTTAACTATTGATGATCAGATAGTATACATAAGAAAACGCCTCAATTAAAAAACAATTAATCAAAATAGTTACTGTATGTCTCAAGCCTACTATAAAGGTAGGCATTTTGGATTAACTAAGGTGTGCTGAGTGGTAAGACACCTTACAGTATGGTCCATTCATTTGAATGCATCACTTTCACTTATTTATTTGAATGCATTGCTTTGTAAACATGGCCCTTTTGCCTTGTAGCCAGGTACCGCATTAGTAAAATACCACTAGATATCAATGCAATATATACCATGGCAGAATAATGAGCATAGCAGAACATACCACTCATCAGAAAAACAGTGCAGTTTCTTTAGACTAACAAGTACATATGCTCTGCATACTGTAGATTGGGTATTAGGTATCTCAAAATCTAACTAATCTCTAATTTTTCCTTGCAATTTCCGGCTTTACTAGAGAACAAGTGTGTGTTGAGTAGCACTGTGCCTTTGGTGCCATTGTTTATATGTGTACCGTAAGTATGATACATTTCTAATATTGATCATTGTCATTAGAATATTCTATTAAATTTTACACAAAATATACTTTTCTACTCCTGCATACACGTAATTCACTTTTTGTTATGAATTTATTGGCTCATATATTTTCTGATTAAATGTACTGCTAGTCTTACAGTAAACTAACAACTTTATACATCTTTATAAAATATGCTACTGTATTTTGAAATTATGCAAAAGATGATACTGTAATGCTTCACATTTTTGTAGATTTTTTCAAATAAATTCTACCTAGTATGGTTATAAAGAGGTAGGAAAAAGCAAGATATTTAATTTAAAATTCACTTTAGTTTCTCATGGCAGCTTCCTGAGGTCAAGAAGTACAATTAATAATATTTGACATAATTATTTTTACACCACAAATTACTTTTCTAAATCAATTATGAGTTTTGGTTATCAAAAAAAGTTTATATGAAGCACATTTAAATTAATCCTTAAGCAGTTTCTTGACTTTCCTGGCCCCTGGGGTCCAGTGGTTGGGAACATACATCTATTAACCCTTATCATCCCATAAGGCTCAGAGTTATGCCAAGCGGTGTACATTAAAAAGCAGCATACATTGTATGAATTATCTCAGCTGCTATTGTTTAATGGCTGTGTTCTATCTTGAAACATGGATTACAAATAAAAATCAATTACTAATTGTGATGTTTTTTTATTTTTGCAGTTCAAAAGGTCAATTAAATATTACATACAAGTATCATCATCATGAAAATCACTTTTTATTAGCAATACATGTATTTATTAGAAGTATGGTTGGAAAATACAATGCTGAAGCCACACTACTTTAACATAGGGGATACATATATTATTCTAAAGATGGGATTCTCTACGATTCTGATATGGAGTATTGGAGCTCAATCCTATGTTAACTGTCATTGGCTTATACAGCCTTTATTGCAGGATCAAAAAGATTTAAGGTAGCCTCACTCCAGAGGCTAATAAATAAATAAAAAAAGTACACTTGCCCCATTACCATTGAAATCCTCCATGATCTTCAGGATCAATTACCTCCAGGAACTAATTCAATTATATAATCCAATGAGCCCATGTGCAACCATAAAAACGCCTCCCAGAGTAATATTTTTTTTCTTATATAGTACTGACAGTGTATGCAGTGCTAAACATAGAATTTTTGCAGGCAAAAGGAGTCCCTGCCTTGTAGATCTTAAAATATAATGTTGGTTGGTAGATTAAGTTAATTGTCCAAGATCACAAGGAGAGCTGTAAAGTCTTAAAAATCACAAACAAGGAAAGATTATCTTTTTTTCATATCGGACGCCCAGCATAGTGTCCTATCTTGGTTATTGACTGAGGTGTTAGGCAAGGGCACAGCTCATACTTAGGGCCTGTAAAAGAAAAGAAAATAGTTGCGCCAAACGTGTTTAAGTGAATTGTAATCTTCAGTCCCACACAAAGTGTTAACCTGCTGCCAGAGTTTCTTAGAGGTGATTCACAAACCTCTCTATGTAACAGTCTTAGAAAGCAGGGGATCCTCCGACGCTTGCTTCCACTTGTGACTCTGGGACACATGTAATGTAAATAGAAAGAGGGGACCACAATCAGGAGTAGTTAGAGTACAGTAGCAAGTATATAGATGTATATTAGGAACACCCTTACATAGGGATAGGGGATCTTCCGTAGTGGTAGGGAGGACTTCTGGGTATTACCTCAAAATTAGGAAAGAGAAGGGAACATAGTATAACACTGTTTAATAAACAAACGATACTAAAAAGAGATTGGGAACTCACAAACGGCCAACAAATAATGGCATAGAGAAGAGGATAGATTCTGCTCCAGTTGGTTTGGTGTTGTTGCAAGAGGGTTGGTAAACGGCAGCGGTAGGTCTTCTGGTACACGTGCACAGACCGGATTTCCTCACGCTTTGTATTCTCCTTGTCTCAGCTCTCGCCTTCTGAGCAAGCGCATGCGCTCTGGTCGTAGTGCTGTCCAAACTGGGATTGAGCTCTTTCTCCTCTGTACGGTGGCCTGTATTGTCCAAAGTTCATCAGATGCGTTTTGCAAATTAGCTTCCTCAGAATCCATCCTCTTCTCTATGCCATTATTTGTTGGCTGTTTGTGAGTTCCCAATCTCTTTTTAATATCGTTTGTTTATTAAACAGTGTTATACTATGTTCCCTTCTCTTTCCTAATTTTGAGGTAATACCCAGAAGTCCTCCCTACCACTACAGAAGATCCCCTATCCCTATGTAAGTGTGTTCCTAATATACATCTATATACTTGCTACTGTACTCTAACTACTCCTGATTGTGGTCCCCTCTATCTATTTACATTACATGTGTCCCGGAGTCACAAGTGGAAGCAAGCGCCGGAGGATCCCCCCGCTTTCTAAGACCCATATATAGGGCCTGTCGCAGTCTAATAAAACATGGTAGGTGTTCACATGGTAAATCAATCAAATCAGATTGGTTGATTTACAATGGGGTAACCCCTCTTACCTGTGACATCATTTGTAAGAGCAGTTACCATGTGGCAAATAAATTTGCAGCAGCGCTGTTTTTTTGTGGTGAAGACTGGATTCTTTTTTAATATTGGTCAGTTGGGCTTTATATGTAATGGGCTATTGGATTATCTATTTTGATTAGTTCCTATGGGTTATTAACCCTAAAAACCTTGGAAGCCCTCAACATTGATTGGTTAGGTGGACTTTTTCCCATTAATCTCTTGAATGCCTATCTAGACTTTTCATGAGTACCTAGGTAGCCTCGCTGACAATAAAGGAGTTAATGACCCTCTGGCACAGGCAGCTTTAAAGAGTGTGGAGCAGGGCTTCTAGCATAGCTCATTCAGGTTCACTGCAGCATGAGCTAATCGGCCTCTGTCTGAAGAGGCTGACAAGAACAATATTGAGGAGAGAGAATTCATGGGAAAACACTTGCATGGACTAATTCTGAGTAAGGCTTAGACAGGGGCATAGCTATAGCCAGGGCAGCCCTGCAAAGCATTGGGCCCTGTGCTCTTAGTGGGCCAGCTCCGCCCCCCACCCCCTTTCAGCGGACCATATCTCTCTTCAGACAGGCGGTGGGAGATGGTATGAGGCAGCGGGCCCCCGGTTTAACAGAAGCTGGCAAAGGAACCAGCAGCTTTTACAGAGCAGGACAGCAGGGGAGATGCATGCTCTAGCAGCAGACACCGGAAGTAAGAAAGACTTTGAGGTCAGAGCACTAGAGCGTGCTCCTTCCTGCTGTCGTGCTTTGTAACAAATGCTGAATCCTCTGCTGGCTTCTGTTTAATGCCGAACAACCCACAGGTAGGCATGGGGGAGGAGGGGGGGGGGGCAGGTGATGATTGTGGTGGGAGAAAGCGGTAATTGTTATGGTGAAGGGAGAGAGGTGACGATGATGGTGAGGGGAGAGAGAGGTGATGATGGTGGGGGTGAGAGAGAGGTGATGGTTGTATGGAGAGAGAGAGAAGTGATGGTGTTGGGGATAGAGAGGTGATGATGGGGAGTAGAGCGACGTGATAATAGTAGGGGGGGAGAGGTGATGGTGGTGGAGAATGAGGAGGTGATGTTGGAGGAGAGAGGTGATGGTGGGAGAGAAGAGGAAGGGGAGAGGTGATGAGGGGGAGAGATGTTGGGAAGGGGAAGAGAGGGAGAGATGATGAGGAGGGGGAGGGAAGAGGGTGAGAGATGAGGAAAGGAAGAGATGATTATTATGGCAAGGGGAGAGAATAATGAGGAGTGATGAGGAGAGTGAGGATCTGGGGAAGGATGGGGAGGGAAAAACATTGCAGTCAGTATTAATATTAATGGAACCCTGACCTTTTTTTTTTGCCTGGAGGCCCGCGCATGTCTAGCTATGCCACTGCTCAGACAGATAATTTAGACAAGGCCTTGCAAGATAACACAAGTCACATTATCTGTAGCATTTAAGTAGTATATATATGTTTGTCGTGGAATATGGGCAGCTCTGAATCCTGTTACAGACCTACAGTATTTATTTAATATTGACATTTTGTATGTATATGTGTACGTCTCCTTTAATTTTTAATTTATTTTAATTATTTTGGTTCATCGTTTTCTTCACTACATTTATAAATTAATTAATGTGTTAATAAAATTTAATTTTAATCAGATAGGGGTGTCTCTTCAGTGCGACATAATAGGGAGATATCTCTTTTTCTGTCTATGTATATATGCAGAAACACACTCTCCATAGTGTAAACTTGTAATACGTTTTAATATAGGTAAATGGAAAATATGCACTCACAAGGATAAAATATAACGTGGCTTTTAGAGATGAATCTCAAAGGGTTACCAGCTAGCATATCAGTTGGTTGGAGATAAACAGGGTCACATATGAGATCTGAACTTGTTGTATAATGCTGTTGAAGTGTACAGTACATTCAGCAAGCAATGGATTTTGCAATGTATTATACACAAGCAGCCTGCAGAACCTCCTCTACGAACACAGTGATGTCACCACAGTTGCAAACGTAACTTAACATCCCAATATGTTTTGTCACAGTCAAGCGACTTCTTCAGGAGGACTGATGCATATAAATAATTCTAGATTGCTTGGAAACCGCAATATAAATAATGAGCTGTTAGTAAGCAATGGGCCTCACAATCAAATACATATCACTTGTTTGTCAAAATGCACTAGAATATAAAGACTGCTAATATTACAAATAACTAATACAGAACAGTGAAACTAGTCAAAATAGATATTACTAGTTGTCACTGGAGCTTGTGCAGGGTTATAATATATACCAAAATAACTGGGTTGAATTGAATGCGACCGTAATATAATAAAGAAAGTTTTTTCCTTGAAGAAGGTGAACACACAGAATATACAAATAACACACAAGATATATACACTTAGTTAAGGTTTTGGGCAATGAAGCAATCAGGATCTGGATTGGCAATTCATTCAACGATACAGGATGCAAACGAAGACACTGGGCATAGGGCTTACACTCGTTTATATGGGATTTAAGCCCTATCCCTTAACATTGGGTGTCAGGTATTGGTTAACAATTACCTGCACCCAATTACCTTGTGCCAGCTAACGTGGGAAGCATTTTGGGCATGCCCCCAGGTAGCTGACCAATGCGCACATTCCCTGACTGGGGTCTCATTTTCGTAACCCCACACTAAAGGAATGGTGCCTCAGTCTGCCAGAAGAGGATCTGGACAGGAAAACCTTTTTCTGTAGGTGTGATTTATAACACCTACAGAACTACTCAAGTCCTGCTTTTCCCCTCCCTAGCATATACAAACAGGGTGGGGGAGCCTTTGATCAGGGGCCTTGTTGTAGACATTGTGTCACCCCCTGACTATTAACATACTGCAGGGGCTAGTAGGTTTTGCGGGCTTTCTGCTAGGCATCAAATACAATATATTTCTATGAATACATATCTATTAAAATAATCCGTTTGGCTGGGCCGAGCGGGCTGCTAATTGCCAGACCCTCATGGCGGAGGGTATTCTACATAGTGGCCAATTTTCAGCTCGCTGGGACCCACCGAACCGGAGTTATAGAAATACACTTTAAACAGACAAAGATTGGAAATTGCATTTATCTGCCATTGAAGTCAATGGCAGAATCACAGTTTAACCATTGACCCATACTCCGTTCTGTTGATCGGAGAGGGCTGGAATTTGCCATGCAATCATGCCGGAGCAGTAACTACATGCTTGCCAAATCTCGGTCCTTACAGAACCGGAGATCTGGGTTTACACTTTTCACACTTTTGGACTTGGTGTTAAAACGCCACGCGACTTTTCTCCGCCATTGAGGGCAATGGGAAGACCCTCATGGCCGGTGAGACCCTTTCTCACCGTTATTGACCATCGGACCCTGTTGGGGTCGAGTAAGGGGGTCCCCTTGAGCTAGGGGCGAAAAGAATTAACCCACTACCTGCCCTAGGACCGGAGATACCATTTTGGATATGAATGAACTTGGTCGTGACCAAGTTCCCACGCCACTTGTGTGATCAAAGATTTTTATTGAAAATGTATCCGCTTTTGCGGTTTGCGGTCTGGCTGGCTGCCAACTCGTCTCCGGAGGTCGGCCTCGAGGAATCCCCAATGAAATGCATTACTCCATTCACTTTCAATGGGGAAACGCTGCTCCTCCTCTCGGGCGCCACCTGCAGGTCTTCTCAGGTTTTGGGCCCAAATCGGCGGAATCTCCGTAGGATTACATGTGCTCCAATGGCGACCTGTGGAGATCCTGCTAAATGGAGGCTGAAAAGGCAGGAAAGGGAACAAAGGGCCATAAAACACAAAAATACAATCAACCTTTTCCCTCCCACCTGGATCCCAGTGTATGTGTTGGTGCAAACACTGAAATGGGGAAAATACACAGTTACTTGGGAACACATATTTGGTGCTGAAGCAGGGGCATAAAACAATACTGAACATCATTCCAGTTAACCCCTCGACTCCCATACGAGGATAGGGGGTGGCCAGCTGGGGTGTAACCCCTTTATTACCGGGCCAAGCCCCCTCCCCCGCTACACTAGTACAATAAATACTGTTGTTAATGCAAATATTCCCCAAAAATACAGGTATAATTGATATGAAGCTTAGTATTATACTAGTACTAGTATCTTAACATTCATTTAAACCCTCAGGGTATAAAGTTCCCAATGGAAAAATCCAAAAGGTCTCCCTCATACAAAGGACTTTGAACTTATCACCCCAGAAAAATGAGGGGAAACTTGTTCAAGTCCCATGCCACTCACATGTATTGGATATTTTCATTGCCAAACACCTTTTGAAGTCTTTATGCTCTCCTGCACATGTAGCCTCCAGTATGTGGGATACAGTTTGCTCTCTATTAATACTATATTTTAGGAGCACAGAAGTGAGCACTCAAATGGCGTTTTGACACACAGTATTGTATAGCAACACATTTTGCTCTTTGTCACAATAATGATCTGAAAACTGTGAACGCTATTGGACTTGAACATGTTTCCCGCTCATTTTTGGCTTTAGATATAAAATGGTAGACAGAAGACATTCTTGAGCAGGACGCATGAGTCGGAACGGTGTATAGCGAGAAATTAGGGCTATGTAAGGAGGGGCAGCAGAGTGTATAGCCTTAAAAGTGAGGAGGAGAATGTTGTGTGTAATATGGGATTTTGATAGGAAACCAGGAGAGGGATTTCAGCAGGAGATATGCTGAGACAAATTTAGGAGAGAGTAATGTGATTCTAGCAGCAGTGTTTAAGATTGAAGGGGATACAGTTGAGAGGCAGGAAGGCATGACAGCACAAGGTTGCAATAGTTGAAGCGGGAGAGAATGAGGGCCTGTGTTAAAGATTTAGCAGTAGAGCAATAGAAAAAGGGCATATCCTTTCAACGTTACGGAAGAAAAAAATACAGGTTTAAGCTACATTGTTAATGTGAGATGTGAATGTGAGGTGACAGTCAGATTTGACACCTAGGCAGTGTGCTTGTGATAGTGGGTGTATGATAGTGCTGCCAACAATAATGTAGAAGGAGGCAGTAGGGCAAGGCTTCGAAGGAAGTATGAGGAGCTCCATCTTTGACATGTTAAGTTTGAGTAGGCGGAGGGCCACCCAGAGACATTCAGAGCCTTTAGCAGGTTTTAGGTCAGGGGTAGAAAGGTAAATTTGTGTGTAATCAGCATACAGATGATATTTGAAGCTGAGAGATAGTGTGAAAAGAGAAGGGGTCCCAGGACAGACCCCTGTTGTGTTCCCAGAGAGTGATCAACGGAGGAGGAGGTTTTGGCAAAAAAGACACTGAAAGCATGATTGGCGTGGCAAGAAGAAATCCAGGATAGAGCTTTGTTACTAATATCAAGAGTCTGGAGAATGTGAAGGAAAAGATTGTGGACCAAAGTATCAAAGGCTGCAGAGAGGCTGAGTAAAATGAGCAGAGTTTAATGACATTTGTCTTTGGCAGAATGGAGATCATTAGTTATTGTAATGAGGACTGTTTCTGTGGAGTGAGCTGTGCGGAAGCCAGATTCTAGAGGATCTAGGAGAGAATAGGAGGTGAGAAAATTTAGCAAGCGAGAGAACACAAGGCGTTCAAGGAGTTTGGAAGCAAAAGGCAGGAGGGAGACATAAAGATAGTTAGTGAGACAGCTACACTCAAGCTATGTAAGCTGAGTAATGGTTTAACTGTTGCTTGTTTGAAGGAGGAGGAAAAGGCACCAGAGTAGAGGGAGGAATTGAAAATATTTGTCAGAGTAGGGATTACACTTTTGAGGAGATGGTAGTGCATGGGGTTGAGAGGGCAAGTATAGGGAGAAGAGGAGATCAGTGGTGACAAATCCTCCTCTGTGACAGTGGAAAAAGAGTTGAGGAAGACTTGAGGAGATATAGGAAGAGGTGTAGAATGTGTACAGGATACAGAGTGGATATCTATAAATAGTCAGCAAAGTCCTGAGGTGAAATATTCTGAGTAGAGTCAAAGACAGAGAAGAGTCAGCATGGGTTAGACTTCTGCGTGTTTCTTAGGGAAGAACTTTAGTTTTTTTTTAGCCTTGGAGATGGCAGAGTTGAAACAGGATCAGATACATTTGTAGTGAAGGAAGTCTGTGAGAGTGGGAAATTTCTGCCAAAGGCGTTTATCAAGAGAGAAGGATAGATCAGTTGTAGTTCCTGGCCAGGTTGTCAGAGTCTGGAGCAGAGTAGAGAGAGGCGAGGGAGGAGAGCAAAGTGGAATCAAAATCTGGTAGGTTAATAGAGCACAGGTCTCTGCAGAAACAAAATGTACAGTAGCGACATACTTTATTGAAGTAAATGCCGGCGGCATGCCGGGATCTACCCCAGCTGCCGCCAGTCACAAACGCGCGCCGCCGCGTTTCCCCCACGCACCCCCCCTCCACATCGCGCGCAATTACCCCCCCAAAGACACCCCGAACCCGGCTTCTACTCTGCCCCTCTGCTTCCCCGCACCCCCGCTTACCTAGATTTGAACTCCAGGGGTGTCGGGGAAGCCTGGGGAAGCCGGGGAAGACGGGGAAGCCGGGCGCGCATGTGACTGTGACGTCACAGTGCGCCGCCGCGCGCCGCGGCTACCCGCTTCCCAGCCTCATACAGCCAGCGGCATTTGCTCGAATAAGAGCTGCCGCTGCTGTAGAAGGAGGTGGAGAAAATGAGAAATGAGAGAGAGATGAGATGGTAGTCAGAGAGAGGAAAGAGGGAAATGGAGAAATAACAGAAATACATGTTTTTTTGTGTGAAAAAAAGGTCTAGTAGTGGCCATCTGTGTAGGTGCTGGGTGCAGCCCATGGGTGAAGACCAAAAGATGAGGCTAGAGAGACAAAGCAGGAATCCCAAGGGAGAGAGGGGTCATCAATATGGCAGTTGAAGTCCCAAGGAAAAGAATAGAGGAGTCTGAGGCGAGAAAGGAGAGCCAAGAGACAGAAGTGCGAAGAGTAGAGGTTGGTGGGAGATAGATGATAGAAGGATAGGCAAAGAAAGCGGAACTGTGTGAAACTAAAAGGAGGGAAAAGAAAGGAATGGAGGAATAGGAAGGGTTCGGTATCAGCAGATTGAGGAGTGGATGAGCCACAAGCCTCCACCCCTGCCATCAGATCGTGGAGTGTGGGAGACAGAAAGGCCACCATAAGAGAAGGCAGCTTCCAGTGCACAACCAGATTGAGTGAGCCACGTCTTGGTTATAGCAAACAGGAGCAGGGAGTGAGAGAAAAATAAGGCATGTACAGAAAGGAACTTGTTGGAAAGGGAGCGGGGATTCCAAAGGGCACAGGAGAAAGGGAGAGAGGAGGGAGGTTGACAGGGGATGGTATGAGGTTAGAGAGGCTGACACCAGGAGGAGTAGAACTTGGATGTGGGAGTGTAAGGAATCCGTTCCTGGTTTTGGCTGGAGCTCACTCTTGCAGAGTTGGTGAGCTCACAGAACAGACCTTCCCTTGGATCTGCAAGCACTCACCTGTCTTGCAATCACTGCAGCTCTGCCCCTATTCGCTGGCTATACTATATAGAGCCAGCCACTCCCTCAAGGAAGTTGCTGAGCATAACCCTAGATTGATTAGGATATAACTGTGTTTGTCAGAAGCTACTTTGCCTTAGCCTTGATTTGTTCATGAGACCTCCTGCATTCACCCCAGGCAGAGGTCTGCATTTTTGTTCCTGTACTGGAGCACTGGATCTCCAGTGCTAGTCTTGCCTTGTTACGGAGACCTGCTGCATTCACCCCAGGCAGAGGTCTGCTTCCTGGTTCTTGTGCTGAAGCGCTGGGCACCCAGTACCAGCTTTACCTTGTTCCAGAGACTGATGCATTCACCACAGGCAGAGGTCTACTATCTGGTTCCTGTGCTGAAGCATTGGTCCTCCAGTGCCAGCCTTGCCTTGTTCCTAAGACCTGCATTCTCCCCTTGCAGAGACCTTATCATTGGCCACTCCCACTCCTTGCGCAGAGGCCATTCCCACACTTCAGCTGCTACGCTGAAGTGGTGTGCTCCTGACTTCCTGTTGCCGAACTCCAGCATGGACATCGATTTCTCTACGATCTCTAACCCTGACCCTGGCATGTCAATGACTACCTTGACCCTGCTACAAATGACTACGAACTGCGCAATACAGAACTGGCTTCGTGGTCTAAGGTTGGTGTATTCACATCCCCACCTCAGCCCCACTGTCAAGTCCCGGTTTGTGGCGAGCACATCCGTTACAGGGAGGCAAGGACAAGAGCATGTACAAATAAGGCAGGAACCAGGATTGGAAGAGAGATCCCGAGAATAAAGGATAGAATGAATGTGGGAGGAGGATTTATGTGTGTTTTAGTACAGGGTGTATAGCTGTGTAGTGTCAGAGGGTGCACATAGGAAAGGAGTTCATGTGAACTACAGTAAGAAGTGGAGAAGGAAGGTGAGTTGGAGGTATATAAATGGTGATAGAGGAATAATGAGGCTGGATGAAAGAAAATGTAGTTTAGAAAGAAGTGAGGTTACAGGTTAAATAAATATACATGAGCACAGGCAGAATACATTTGTAAAACTCTTTCCTCTTAAGACACAGTGGTAGGTTCCCATGAGTGTCCCATGAGTGACTGTCTTGTCTTTTCATGGCTACATTGTCCACATTGTGGCATTTGTATTGCATCATCATGTTACCTCGTGACCACGCCATCACGAGGACGTCGGTGGACCATTGTAATTCCAAGCAGCATCTTGTTATTCCGGAGCGACAAACTTCCAGAGACACTAACTGTATAACACCAACGGACAGTTAAAAACCATCACAATACTCTGTGAACTGCTTGATTTTGTTTTTTATGTAAGTTATGCATACTTACCTTTTTTTAATGAATTTATACTCTTTAAACTTTGGTGCGCTCCTCTTCTTTGATTATACCTTGATTTTGGATTCCACGTATGGGGGAAGGGACGGACTATTATATTTGGTGTATTGGACAGGTTAGGGGCTAGAGGGAAGTCATGGGAGTTGGTCACTAAGGTTCATACACCACATTTGATGTCAAGTTTCCCTGTTAGACACCAAAAAAGACATGGCGGTAGAGGGAGGCCTAAGAGAGGGAGAGACTCACTGTCATGATTCCCTCCCACAGTGCTACTCATAGCCCTGTAGGGGGACACAAAGGACTCAGGTATAGGCCCAGAACTGGTAAGAACTAGAATAGTCCATGAGGACAGCGGGCCATCTTCATTTGGGTATAAATCCCCACCCAGTCTGTTAGTTCTTTGCTTCTCAACTTTCTGTTTACAGGTCAGGAGTTGGTTATTCTTTGTTCCCTAGTGCTACATCTTTCCAGGTTCCTTTTTATCAGGCTTCCAGTTCTGCAGATATACACATACCTTCTTGATTCTTGTCTTGTATTCCCTTTGCACTATTTGCCCCCTTTTTTTTATTTGTTCCCTGCAAGTATTGCTCTTTACGTGTACTGCTGCGGCAGTTTTTTTTTAAAAACTTCTCGGGGCATAGCGGTTGCATTTTCTAAATTCCACGCACATTTCTGCATTCATGCCGCATTCATTCTGCAGTCACGCCGCCTAGCACCAGCGGCTGATCCGCGGTTGATCTGTTTAATTACAGCAGCGGCAGCTCTTATTCGAGCAAATGCCGCTGGCTGTATGAGGCTGGGAAGCGGGTAGCCGCGGCGCGTGGCGGCGCACTGTGACGTCACAGTCACAAGCGCGCCCGGCTTCCCCGTCTTCCCCGGCTTCCCCAGGCTTCCCCGACACCCCTGGAGTTCAAATCTAGGTAAGCGGGGGTGCGGGGAAGCAGAGGGGCAAAGTAGAAGCCGGGTTCGGGGTGTCTTTGGGGGGGTAATTGCGCGCGATGTGGAGGGGGGGTGCATGGGGGAAACGCGGCGGCGCGCGTTTTTGACTGGCGGCAGCTGGGGTAGATCCCGGCATGCCGCTGGCATTCACTCGAATTAAAGATGTCGCTACTGTATAATGGTTTGGATATAATTGGGAGCGATTCTTCGCGTATCCGCCAGGTGGCAGATATTCACGAATTGCAATGAATTCTAATGTGCTACAGTAATGTACAGTATCTACTTGCAGGTGTTTAAAAAAACCCGCAGTGGTCCATTGTGAATTGACCTTGGTACTGAAGAAGTTACAATACTGTATCAATTTAGGCATTTCATAATAAAAACCCAATGCACAGTGTCTTTTTTACATAACTGTACTGGATTTCTCCTGTCCTGCAATGAGTACACCGCCGCAGTCCGTGTGCAAAAAGCCCGACATAACGTACGCTTATTTAATATGGTCTGCAATTAAAGCAGCAGATGATAATATGGCCACAGTTGGTCAAATTTATCAATATTTTATCGAAAATTATGACTTGTACAAATTTTCACCAGATGCTTGTGTGTGGAAGCGTGCAATAAGGAAAAAGTTATGTATCGATCCGTGTTTTTTTCGTATTGCTCCTGCACCCGGAGTTAGAGGAGGGTATTGGTGTGTTGCGCCAGATTTTTCCAGTATCTTTGATCATGGAGACTTCAAAAGGCGAAAGGTCATGGTAAAACCAACTAAGAATCGTCTGTCTCAAGCCCAGGCTCGGGAAGATTAAAGCCAGAAAGCCACCCTTTACAAATGAATGGTTTGGGATAGTGTCAATAAGAAGTAGAAATACTTTAGCCTTGTGTGTGTGCAGGGGGAAGGGGGAGAGCGCTGTATGCTGGTTTATCAGTTAAAAGAAATATATTCAACAGGTCATCATAATGTTTTGAACCCCACACCCCCAAATAAAAATCACAGTATGCCACCCATCTCATAAAGTACGTACATGACTAGTGTAGAATTAAAAAGCTACAGTAGTGATTCATTCTCAGAATATCAAGAATTGTTATGCGAGCACATGTGGAGAAGCAAAATTTTTTTTTCAGACTTGAAATTCTAATTGAATGGGAAGTCCTACACGCATGCGCATAAATTATCAACAAGGTTCCAGTGAGACATACACGCATGCGCAGAAATGTGATTACAAATGAATGGTGTGGGAGAGGTGTAGATAAGAAGTAGAAATACTTTAGCCTTGTTTGTGTGCGGGGCGAGGGGGAGAACGCTGTATGCTGGATTATCAATTCAAATAAATATTTTCAACAGGTCATCATAATGTTTAATGCGCAGAAATGTGATACTGTAACACGCCTATGCGTTTCAACATGGTTCCAATGAAACATACACGCATGCGCATAAAATAAAAACAGTATTAAAAGAAGAGCAAGCCTAGCAAAAGTATTGATTAATAAATAATACATACTGCACCGACACACTTTATTCGAGCAAATACCCAGTATGTACCTGGCAGATACCTGGAATGCGCCGCTCCTCACCTCTGACAAGCCCCGTTGCGTTTGTCTTCCCAGCCTGGGTTCATGCCTGGCTGACGGGCGGCTGATCTGTTAAATGATAATGATTAGGATTTATTAGGCTGCAATGCTTTGCATGTCTACCAGATGGCATAAATTCATGAATTGTAATGCAGTATATATATATATACTGTGCAGTATTGCAGCCAGCGGGAATAAAATGCTTCAATCCCTGCCTTGAAAATAACCCAATGCACTCGGGCAGAAAACAGTCACAAACCTCAATACACCCGGGTATACCCGAATTCGTGGGACTAGCCGAGCTCGAATAAAGTGTGTCGCCAGTGTATAGAAATGTGATGACACGCATACAGTATCCGCATGAGCTGGATAACCCGGGATAAAAATATTTTATATTCGGAAGAAGATGCAATGTTATATTTTTGTAATACTGTACTTCTTTTCCCGTTAGTAACTTGTATACAGTACAGTACTGTATGTGTCCTCATATTTTTTATGTGTATGGCTAAGTAGCCTCATACTACTGTATACATACTACTGTATACAGTATGAACAGTATACAGAAATGTACGGCTGTAGGTTGAATTGCTATTAGACTTTGAAGACAACAGCTCGCGATCGCCCATCTGAGTTTCTAGACGGTATTGCAGACAATGCTAAAACACCGATCGCAAAGATATCAAAAACAGATCGGAAAAAAAAAGTAATTTTTTAAACGGTTGAAAAACAGAGCGCGTCTGGCCGTGGTTATCAGAGCGGCTCGGCTTCGGCTGATTTAGAATAAAGGCTGGCGCAGCTGTAGCACTGCATTTCTTGCAGCGAACTTTAGTTTGTCTTATTATTTCCCTTTGTTCTATTTTTCCCCTGTCCTTGTTTGTTCCCTTAGCTACCTAAGTTTTTTGCATATAGCTCTGCACACTTTTCAGAGTCAATTTTGTTTTCCCAGTTTTGTTTCCTTTAGTATTTGGCATTGGTTCTCTTGGGCGCAATGACTCTGTTCAGGGAATATGTGGAGACAAAAAGAGAAAAATACCACAAATAATATATCATGATCATACAGATAGAACTATCCTTGTGATTCTATAGAGTTTAAACTGTACTAATTAAAAGAGCCACCCTGTTCACATCTTAAAGGAAGAATCATGTGTAGTGATGGAAGACGGTGCTTAGCACATCCTGGATCTTGTAGCAGACAAAAGCTACTGTAGTACTTATTGATTGGAAATGTTAAGGTCCCATATATATGCTCCTGGGAACCCGCCACCAACATATTTGCACCGAACTTGGTTAGGCAGTTTCACACCTGAAAAACTGGGCCTGCCCCACTCCGCAGGCATGCAGCCTTTCCACTGGGGGAGATACTGTCATATCCTGACTGTGTTTCCATTTAGATCGTCGCCGATTTTCCCCAGCTGACTCTCCTTCTCAGGAGTAATTCTGTGACCTGCTCAAGTTTTCCAGACCTTACCTTTGTTGCCCAGCAGAATCATTCCTGGTTCAGTGCTATAAAGGTTCAGGAAAAGCTACTTCCCTGCTGTTCATTTCTGCTTTCCTGGCTTTTTTTTTGTTGGCAGAACTTTACCCCTATGTATTTCAATCCTTATCTTTCTACTGATTTTAACGTTTTCCCTTCTATCCATACCTTGTTTAGTGTAAGATATGATCTTATTTGCCTTCGCAGCTACTTTACTGCCTGACATTGGACACTATTGCTAAGCCTGCTGTCTTCAATCACTCCTAAATCCTTCTTCATTAAGGATTTACATAATTTTGGTTTCCAAATGAATAACCTTACATTTATCTGTATTAAAGCTCATCTGCCATTTACCTGCCCAAGTGTTCAGCCTATCCAAATACCTCTGGGGAGAAATTACTGTATATCCTGCTTTGATTTTGTTCCCTTCATCACAGGGTACTACAAAGACTTTAGACCCAGAGGAGGCAATGCAGCTTGGTGGTAACAGCCTAGCGGCAAGCGAGAAACCGCTCAGACACAGTTCTGGCCTCTGTATGTATTGCGACATTGTCAGACATCAAGCTCTACTTTGTCCCAATAAATCGGGAAATGCCAAATCCCAGTGAGATCCGAGAGAGTCATACTGGGAGTATTACAACCTTCTCCTTTGACTTTAGTAGTAGGTAGCCTGCCTCCTAGGGTGCTTCTGTCTATCAACTTAACCGGGAAATCCTTTGCATTCAAGACAAGGTCATTTCTTTATTCGGGTCAGGCGGCAACTTCATTGACCAGGGTTTTGCAGAGACATTAAATCCTATTGGTACAGAAAGAATCCCCTGTAGGATTAGAGGCTTTTGACGCAAGGCCGCTACAGCCAGCGTTAATTTCCTTAGAGATGGCGCTATTGCGGTTGGAGACAGGTACGGATCATATGGGAGAGATTCATTTGGACGTTATCTACACTCCCACTGTTGACGTCATTCTAGGATTGCCACGACTGCAACTTTATAACCCCTTTGTGGATAGGACGGAGTCCCGTCTCGTCCATGGGAGTCCTGTTACGCTGTGTTCACCACGGACAAGGAGGGACCCCGAAACTGAGGTGAGATGGGTAACAAACTGCACCCAAAGCTACGGGGACATGCCTGGAAAGTGGAAAATAGGCATCTGGAACCGTCTGGGAGTATAAGATAAAGTAAGATACTCACCAGACGAGAAGGGAGATTCCAGAAGATAGGTGGTACCGAGAGCCTGGGGTCCAGAGCCGGGAGGTAGGTCAGAATCCGCAAACTGAGGTAAAGGGGTCGGGATGTCCAAAAGGTCAGGATATAGACCAGGGGTGTCCAGTAGGTCAGGATACAGACCAGGGGTAGAAGACCAGAGCGGATCCACAGCCAGGCCGGTTCGGTACGCAAGGGATCACTAAGGAGACAAAAAGAGACAGGAACTGAGGCAGGCACGACCGTGGTTAACACAGGTCATACAAAGCTATGCCCAGCCAAAGAATGAATGGCTGAGCAAGGTATAAGTAGGAGGAAGGACAAATAGGGAGAGGGGGAGTAACAAGGGAGCGGCCCCAGGGAAGATGGAGATTGGAGGGGAGAAACTTACCACAGCTGCACTTGATATGCAGCTTGTGAGTGGTGCACGCGCATCAGGTGTGTGCGCCGCGCGGGAGAGGCGCACGCAGCCTCAGCTGGGGGCGGGAACTCCCAGAGGGAGGACGTAAAAGTCCTCGGCCGTGTGCGCGCGCATGCGTGAGTTCAGTAGCCACCGCGTGGAGCAGAGGAAAAGGAAGATCCCGCCCGTGGCGGTGAAGGGGGAGAGCCGGAGCGCAGGTAAGTGAGGTAGCGGGAGGAACCCCCTTAGGGAGAGGTGTTCCCCCGGACCTTACAGTACCCCCCCTTGAGGAGCGGCCTCAGGACGACTCCAATATGGCTTTTGGGAAAATTTAGAGTGGAAGAGTCTCAGGAGTCTGGGAGCATGTATTTGATGGTAGGGTACCCAAGATCTTACTTCTGAGCCAAAGCCCTTCCAATGCACCAGGTACTGCACCGAACCCCTCGTCCTCCTGGAATCCAGAATAGACTGAATCTCAAACTCTTCCTGCCCCTGAACTTTGACTGGTTTAGGGTCAATCGGTGTCCTATGGAATCGCGGACTCTGGGACACAAGTTTCAGCAGTGACACATGGAACACAGAGGGTATCCTCATGGATGGAGGAAGTTCCAGACGATATGCCACAGGATTGATCCGTTCTATTACTGGGAATGGACCCAAGAACCTGGGAGCCAGCTTGTGGCTTGGAGTCTTCAGTCTAATGTTCTTGGAGGAGAGCCAGACCTTATCCCCTGGTTTGAAGACTGGAGCCTGAAGACGGTGACGATCTGCCTGTGTGTATTGTCTTTGGGTTGCGTTTTTCAAAGCCTCTTGGATCCTTTTCCAGGATTCCTGAAGATCCTTGATTCGGTCATCGGTCGCTGGAACCCCGGAAGGAACTGAGGTGATGGGCAGCTGACCCTGGTGATAACCATAATTAATGAAAAAAGGGGATTTCAACATGGAGCTATTCTTTAAAGAGTTATGGGAGAACTCTGCCCATGGAAGTAAATCTACCCAGTTGTCTTGGCTGTCTGCGATGAAGCATCGGAGGTATTGCTCTAGAGTCTGGTTCGTTCTCTCGGTTTGCCCATTAGTTTGGGGATGATACCCGGACGAAAAATGGAGGGTGATATCCATCCTGCGAGTGAAGGCTCGCCAAAATTTTGAGACAAATTGTGTACCTCGATCAGATACGATGGAAAGAGGAACTCTCTGAATGCGGAATATCTCTTTAACAAAAATGTCTGCCAGGGTAGGGGAATTGGGTAGGCCTTTGAGAGGAATGAAATGGGCCTGCTTGGACAACCGATCCACGACAATCAAAATGGTGTTCATCCCTTTAGAGGTTGGAAGTTCCACCACAAAGTCCATGGACAGATGACTCCATGGGCGTTCTGGTATAGGGAGGGGTTGTAGAATGCTGTACGGCTTTTTACGAGCGGTCTTAACCTGGGCGCAGATTGGACAAGTTTTAACGTATTCTGAAATGTCCTGCAACATGGTTGGCCACCAAAAGGTACGACCAATGAGGTCAGAAGTCCTGCTAATGCCTGGATGACCGGCTGACCTAGAAGAATGACCCCACTCAAGAATCTTCTTAAGGAAGCGTGGAGCTGCATACAGACGGTCAACTGGCACCTTAAGGCCCCTCGGAAGATTAGACTGTGCTGCCATAACCTGATCCAGGATATCAAAAGAATTGGCCGAAACAATATATTTAGAGGGTAAGATTGTTTCGGAGATAACCTCGGAATTGTCCTCAAACAGGAATTGACGTGAAAGTGCGTCTGCCTTTTGATTCTTTGAACCAGGAATGTAAGATATGAGATAATTAAATCTCGGAAAAAAAAGAGACTATCGAGCCTGACGCGCCCCAAGGCGACGTGCACTCTCAATGTAAAGTAAGTTTTTATGATCAATAAAGATCAAAATGGGGGTCTCCGTTCCCTCCAGAAGATGTCTCCATTCCTGAAGGGCGAGTTTAATAGCCAAGAGCTCTCTGTTTCCGACGTCATAGTTCCGTTCTGCCGAAGAATTTTTTTTTGAAAAGAACCCACATGGATGAAGTTTGGCCTGTGGGGACTGTCTCTGAGAGAGAATGGCGCCAGCACCGACGGCGGATGCGTCTACCTCTAGGGTAAAAGGAAGCCCGGGATCAGAGTGACGCAAAATAGGAGCAGAAGCAAAATATTTTTTGAGGGAGTCGAAAGCTTGGCGAGCTACAGGAGGCCAGACTGCTGTGTTAGCTCCCTTTTTGGTGAGGGCAGTAATGGGGGCCACGGTAGAAGAAAAATTCTTGATGAATTTAAGATAGTAGTTCGCAAATCCCAAGAATTGCTGTATGGCTTTCAGGGAAGTGTGTTGTGGCCATTCTAAGACAGCCTTGAGTTTGACTGGGTCCATAGAGAAGCCAGTGCTAGAAATAATATATCCAAGAAAGGGAATGGAAGAAAGATGAAAAGAACATTTCTCTAGTTTAGCATAGAGGTTGTTCTCCCGAAGGCAGGACATGACTAATTTGGTGTGTTGAATGTGGTCAGAGAGGAATTTGGAAAAAATAAGGATATCGTCAAGGTATACGATAACGAAGCTGTCGAGGAGATCACGGAAGATCTCGTTGACAAACTCCTGGAAGACCGCCGGGGCATTACACAGGCCGAAAGGCATGACTAGATATTCATAATGCCAATCCCGGGTGTTAAAGGCGGTCTTCCATTCGTCGCCCTGACGGATGCGGACAAGGTTATAGGCTCCACGGAGATCAAGTTTGGAAAAAATTGTTGCCCCCTGTAGGCGATCGAAGAGTTCGGAAATAAGTGGCATGGGGTAACGGTTCTTGATCGTAATTTTGTTAAGACCTCTGTAGTCAATACAGGGGCGCAAGGAACCATCCTTTTTCTTTACAAAAAATCCGCTCCAGCTGGAGATGAAGAATTGCGGATAAAACCTCTCCTCAGGTTATCCTGAATATACTCGGTCATGGCCTTGGTCTCAGGTATGGATAGGGGGTAAGAACGTCTCTTGGGTAAGGTAGCACCGGGAAGGAGCTCAATGGGACAGTCAAAGTCTCTATGGGGAGGTAACACTTCAGAACGTACCTTATCAAAAACGTCCGCCAGGTCCCAGTAGATCGTTGGAAGGGAAGATTTATACTCTGCGGGTAATTCCACTCCGGCTAATGTCCGTTTGGGGGGAAGACAGGTCTTAAGGCACTTGGGGCTCCATCGTATAGGATCATTACCAACCCAATCTAATTGTGGGTTATGAAGTTGCAACCAGGGGAGTCCCAGAATTACATATACCGATTGAGTGTGGATCACGTCCAAGATAATCTTCTCTTAGTGACCGTCCTCCATGGAGAGGGATAGAGAACAAGTCTCCAGAGAAATAAAGGCTGGTTGGAGTGGACGCCCGTCTATGGCCTCCAGACCAACTGGAACAGCCTTAGATCGAAAGGGAATCCCATTCCTATAGGCAAAACTCTGATCAATAAAGTTCCCCTGAGACCCAGAATCTATAAATGCAGAGGCGGGGATCAGGAAGTTATTCCAGGCCAGAGAAATAGGCAGCATTATACGATTGGGAAGTACTTTAGACGAAGAAAGAGGAGAAGAGATTATGCCCAATGAGACCCTCTCATACCTCATTGGGTCCTGGCGTTTCCCGGTCGCAGAGGACAGCTTACCAGCAGATGACCGGGATGACCGCAGTAATGGCACAGTCCACCATCTCGTCGGCGCTGTCTCTCAGACGCGGATAGACGATGACCTTCGAGCTGCATCGGTTCGGGCTCATCCATGAGTTGGGGGACGTGATGGACGAGACTGCGGCTGGAAGATCAGGAGGAGTTGGTACGAGGAAGAGCGCGTTCAAGTCTCCTCTCTCGTAGCCGCTGGTCCACGCTGATGCAGACCGCAATGAGATCCTCCAATCTGGTGGGTCTCTCCATAGTGGCCAGCTGGTCCTTGATGTCATCCGACAGACCCTGCCAAAAGGCTGCTGACAGTGAGCTATCATTCCAGGAGGTCTCTGCAGCGATGATCCGGAAGTCCAAAGCATACTCGGCGACAGGACGAGTACCCTGGGAAATATGGAAGAGAGAAGAATCTGACGTAATTTGACGACCAGGCGTATCGAATACTTGCCTGAATTCTCGAAGAAAGCGAGAATAGTCATGCGTCATGGCAGGATCCCGCTCCCAGATGGGGGATGCCCAGGCTAGGGCCTTTCCGTTCAAGAGAGACATAATATAGGCCACCTTTGAACGAGCAGTGGGGAAGCGCAAGGGAGATAGTTCAAATTGCATCTCGCACTGATTTAGAAACCCTCTGCACTCGTGGGGATCCCCTGCATAGCGGTTGAGAGCCGGGAGACGAGGATCCACAGCCACGGAAAGGCCCAGGGAGGGAAACGCCGCAGCTGCCATGGCACAGGAGCCTGGGGAAGGCTGCAACGAGGAGAGTCTAGAGAGCTCCTGCGTCATGTATGCAAGCTGCGCCTCTAGCTGGAGAAGTCGCTGCATAGGGCTTGGTTGCTCAACCTTTTCAGGGTCCATGTCTATGGGGCTGAGCAGAATGTTACGCTGTGCTCACCACGGACAAGGAGGGACCCCGAAACTGAGGTGAGATGGGTAACAAACTGCACCCACAGCAACGGAGATACGCCTGGAAAGTGGAAAATAGGCGTCTGGAACCGTCTGGGAGTATAAGATAAAGTAAGATACCCGCCAGACGGGAAGGGAGATTCCAGAAGATAGGTGGTACCGAGAGCCTGGGGTCCAGAGCCGGGAGGTAGGTCGGAATCCGCAAACCGAGGTAAAGGGGTCAGGATGTCCAGAAGGTCAGGATATAGACCAGGGGTGTCTAGGAGGTCAGGATACAGACCAGGGGTAGAAGACCAGAGCGGATCCACAGCCAGGCTGGTTCGGTACGCAAGGGATCACTAAGGAGACAAAAAGAGACAGGAACTAAGGCTCTCTTGGAGGAGAGCCAGACCTTATCCCCTGGTTTGAAGACTGGAGCCTGACGACGGTGACGATCTGCCTGTGTGTTTTGTCTTTGGGTTGCATTTCTCAAAGCCTCTTGGATCCTTTTCCAGGATTCCTGAAGATCCTTGATTCGGTCATTGGTCGCTGGGAGAGGCGCGTGCGGCCTCAGCTGGGGGCGGGAACTCCCCCTGAGGGAGGACGTAAACGTCCTCGGCCGTAAACGTCCTCGGCCGTAAACGTCCTCGGCCGTGCGCGCGCATGCGCGAGTTCAGTAGCCGCTGCGGGGAGCGGAGGGGAAGGAAGATCCCGCCCGCGGCGGATAGGGGGAGAGCCGGAGCGCAGGTAAGGGAGGTCGTGGGAGGAACCCCCTTAGGGAGAGGTGTTCCCCCGTACCTTACAAGTCCACGCTCTCTGAAGAAATATTTCGTAGTATCTCAAATCCTGTCTGAAATTTCTTTACCGCCCGAGGTAAATTTTGATCTACCCAGTGTCTACTCCCTTCCGGGATGTATTCTGTAAGGCTCAGTCTGAGTAGTTGCCAGCACATCGGACTTTCGACTGTTCCATTGACCTTCTACCCGGGTCTGTGCCTGCAAGAGGATGTTCTTATTCCCTCTGTCTTCCAGAGAACTGCGCAATGAAAAATTACATTTAGGAAAGCCTACAGAGGGGTTTCATCCAAAAGTCATCTTCTCCTGCTTGTGCTGGGTTTTTCTTCATAAAAAAAAGGATGGATCATTGCGGCCGTATATTGATTACCGAGGACTCAATAAAATCAAGGTAAAAAATCGGTATCCCTTACCACATTTCCAAACTTTTTGACCGTTTACAGGGAGCCTCTATTGTCACAGGAGACCAGGCATTTACACTTTATCCCGGGATCATATCACTGAGCAAACTTAGGGATCCTGGACTGTACCCAGGATACACATATACTATGCCCCCATTTACCTTTTTAGTCTGTGCTGAAGCATGGAAACTTGGTGGTTAGTTGCGTAACTTTTTTCAAGGGAGGATTTGGGTGATGTGTTTATATGTCCCTGGGAATCTGACCCTATTCCCGGATAAATTTTTGGGGTGGCCAGAAACTCTGGACTCCGGCTATCTAGACACAATCTGACAACACTTTTAACTCCCCCCTTCCCCTCCCCCCCTTGAAACTCAATCTCAATCTCAATCTCCACTGGTTAGCACTCCTGGAAAGGCGAAGCACACATAAATTCTGTATTGTCATACAATCATATGCATTTTATGTACAACAGGCAGGTTTAAGAGCTGACACTTTAAAACCCCAAATATGGCTCAGAGGTAACCAGCCAGGCATAATACATTTATTGGTGGCCTGGTTACCCCCTAACCGTGACACCACCCCCCTCAAGATGAAGGCTCGGTTGAAGCCACCATGTCTGGCGGCTCAACTATCCTGACACCTCTTGAGGCTTTTGGCTCACAGGGAATGTCCTATTTTGAGTGTCCATCAGCATTTCCATGCTCACTTTCTTTCTTGTGCTGAAAAGTGAAATCAAATTCTTGCAGTGCAAGATTCCAGCGAAGCAATTTGCCATTCTCCCCTGACACCCTTTGTAGCCAACTTAGTGGGTTGTGGTCTGTGATTACAGTAAATGTCATGCCATACAAATATGGAGCAATTTCTTCACAGCCCAAACAATGGCTAAGCATTCCTTTTCAATAGTGGCATAAAAAACTTAACTGGGTAAAAACATCCTTCTTAAACAAACCACAGGATGTTCACCCCCCTCCTCGCCCACCTGGCTGAGTACAGCAACAATACTATAGTCAGAAGCATCGGTCTGTACAAGAAACGTTTTAGTGTAATCTGGTGCAGCCAGGGTGGGAGCACTAGCTAGTGCTGTGTTCAGTGCCTGAAAAGCCATTTCACAGGCAGGAGACCAGGCTACCAGAACCGGGAGTCATTTCTGAGTCAAGTCAGTCAGAGGTTTTGCAATGGCACTATACTGAGGGCCAAACTTTCTATAGTAGCCTGTGGCCCCAAAAAAGCCATGAACCGGTATTTTGGTCCTAGGTACCGGCCACTACACTATAGCTTCCAACCTTAGCTGGTTCTGGCTTAAGGTGCCCTACCCACTCTGTGCCCTAAGTTCAACACTTCTGACATACCCAGTAGACACTTTGCTGGCTTCAGTGTCAGCCTTGCTTCCCTGATCCTTTTTAGCACTGCAGCTACATGCACTAAATGTGAGTCCCGCAAATTACTAAACACAGCAATGTCATCTACTGTAGGTATGCCTTTGCAAAACATTGCTTCCCTTCCAGCAACCTATTGACCAGGCATTGGAAGGTAGCCAAGGCATTCTTCATCCCAAATGCCATCACCAAAAATTCATAGAAGCCACTTGGAGTAATGAATGCTGACCTCCCTAGCCTCTTGGGTCAGATGGATTTGCCAATACCATTTGAACAAATCCATGGTAGTCAGATACTTTGCCCTGGCGAGCTCATCTAAGAGCTCATCCATGCGGGCATGGGATAAGCATCTGACCCCATCTGAGCGTTGATCTGCTGATAGTCACATAGAGTGGTTCCGTCCTTTTTAGGTACCAGGACAACCGGACAAGCCCAAGGGCTCTGAGATAGTACAATTACCTCTAGGGCCAGCATCTCTTCCACTTCTCTATGCTGCTTTTTACCTCTGCTGATAAGCATGCTTATGCAGAGGTCTCTGATCACCAGTAAGCACTTGATGATCTGGGATATGGGTTCGGCCCGGCTTGTCCGTGAACAGAATCCTTTGTTGCTCTAGCATAGCCTTTGCTTGCACACACTGCTGTGCAATGAGCTGGGACCCTATCTTAACTTGCTTCAGTGTGTCCCCTGCCTAGATTGCCCATCGGTGGGCTAAAAATAGCCAGCATTGATGCTACACTCTGTTTGAAATATTCCTTAAGCATGTTAATGTGATAAGTCCTATTTCTTTCTGTCTCTCCATGTAACTGTACAACATAGTTGCACTCATTCATCTTTCTGATAACCGTGTACGGTCCAGACAAGGCAGCCATTAATTTGTTCTGCCAAGTGGGCTTCAGAACAAGTACTTGCTGTCCTGGGATGAATGATTTGCTATGGGTATTCTGGTCATACAAAGTCTTCTGCTTAGTCTGAGCCTCCCTGAGATTAGCCTGCGCCAACCCCATAAGCATTTCTAACCGGTCCCTGAGATCTACCACATACTGCAGCACAGAAGCATCAGTATTGGTCATCTCCCCTTCCCATCCCTCACGGAATAAGTCAAGATGTCCCTGTACTCTGCGACAATATAGCAGCTGGAAGGGAGAGAACCCAGTAGATTATTGCGGTACCTCTCGATATCCAAACAGCAAGTGCTGCAGGTGAATCTCACAGTCTTTCCCTTTAGCTTCATAAAAGCTCACAGCATCTGCATCAGGGTACCATTGAACTTCTCGTATAAACCTTTTGTCTGGGGGTGGTAAGGGGTCATGCGCTGGTGCTTCACCCCGCACACATCCCAGAGACACTAACAATTCTGACATGGATTGTGAACATTGATCGATTAGAATCTTACTTGGGAAACCTACTCTAGTGAAGATAACTAACAAGGCCTTTGCTACTGCCCTAGTGTCGATGGTGACTAGTGCTACAGCCTCAGGGTACTTGGTGGCAAAGTCCACCACCGTGAGTATGTAATGCTTGCCAGACCAACTGAGGATCATGAGGGTTCCCTGTATGTCCATAGCAACCCTCTTGAAGGGTTCCCCGATTACCGGTAGTGGGTTCAAGGGTGCCTTCACATGATCACCCACCTTACCTACTCGCTGGCAGGCATCACAGGCGTGGAAGAACTTTGCCACAGCTCCTGATGCCCCCGGCCAGTAGTAATACTGCAAAAGCCGGGCTCTCATCCGACTGACCCCCTGATGCCCTGCTAGTGGTATGGAGTGGTCTACCTGTAACAGTTGCTGCCTATACTCCCTCTGTACCACTAGCTGTTTTCTACCAGTCCAAACCCTATCTGGAACTGTAGAACCCTGCTCTCTATATAAGAGCCCAAGGTGCCATAAGAACCGATCTGACCCACTATCCAAGGCAGACTCGGACGCCTGGAGTCTCATACCCTCCTAGCTTGGATCTGACCTCACTGCTTCCCTAAACTATGTCTCTAATTCTTGCCACCCACCCTTAATCTCTAAGTTGGGGGGAACAGAAACAAGTAAAGGGGAAGGTAAGTCAGAAACTTGTCGCAAATCCGTCTGGCTTACCTGCCTGGTCTCCCGAAAGACCCCTGGAACTGTTGGTCCTAAATGCAGGGGGATAGCGAAATCCTCAGGTGCGAATCCTTTGCTCTGGCTCCTAGTAATCGCTGCAACAGGAGCCAATTCCGCAGTGAAAATACATGTTACATGCCCTAGCTCATTACCGAGGAGCACCTCAGTATCTAACCTGCGCAATACCCCCACCTCCCTCATGCCATGACTGACACCCCAATCAAGTAATACCCGGGCAACATGGATGGACCAAGGTCCACTGTCTGGCATGGTCACCTGTATCCCGGTGCCCAGGAGCAGATCCTCTTGCCGGACCATATCAGGTCGGACCAGGGTAACTGTGGCACTGGAGTCAAGCAAGCCGGCTACTTGGCAATCTAAGATGGTCACTGTGCACAAATGCTTTTGCCGGACATCTTTGTATTACAGCCCGACTGGCATAATCTGATGTCCCCCCGTCTCTGCTGCTGTACCATGGGCTGCAGAGGTAGAATCTTCCATCGACGTCCCTCGCTGGTCCGGCTGGATGGCTGAACTCTGCTCCTCTGTGTGTGCCCAACACATGCTGGCAACTGGCTTTGCAGCTGGAGAGCATTGTCCCTGTAAAGGGGTACCAGACTTTTGATGGTCCGGACAGTCTAGCTTTATGTGACTTGTCTTGTTGCACTTGTAGCACTTGCTCTCATGTTTAAATTCTGCAGCTTTGGGTTCGCTTCCAATGGCTGCAGGCTTACTTTTCCACTGGTGTGCTTTTGGCTCCCTTGGCCGGTGTGACCGTTTCTGAGGTAGCCCCTTTCTTGCCCGACTGGTGACAAATTCATCAGGTATGTTAGCAGCATCCACATAAGTCTTTGGTTTTCTGTCAAAGACCCACTCTCTCATGTCCGGTGGACACTGCTGCAAAAACTGTTCTTTAAAAACCAAGTCCAGTAAAGAGTGGTAATTTGCCGCACCACATCCCTCCACCCACTGAGTCCCATGCAAACCCACATGTTGGATTCCCGGTGTCATCTCTCCTCCATCCTAAACATGCCCCTGTAAGCTTCTGGGGTAAGGGCATACTTTGTGGCTTTAACGTGCCTATTGTCATTGTCATCGGTGGCGGGGATAGCCTGGAGAGTCTCCAGGCTAGCACCAGACAATAACAGGGTTAAAAACAAAACCCAGTCCTGTTCTGACACCAGGTAACTGTGACATTGGGTTTCAAAAATCTTCAGGTACCCATCAATTTTATCCGTGCCATCAATGAATTTGCCAAAGCTGTTGTGGTCCACTCGGGGGGCGGAGTGCTCCCTGTTACCAGGATGGGAGCATTGGGGCTTGTGACCCTTGTGCAGCCGCAAGCAGCTGAATCCTTTCGGCAAGGATTGCCCTCTCTCCCCAGGAAGCAAGAAGTGCGGCGTCCGGACGTAGAGAGACCATTAGCTATTGGGGTTACCACAGCTGCACTCCCTATAACTGGCCCCCCAACAATGTCCATGTTAATGCCCACTCCCTCCCCATGTCCTTCCACTTCGACCGGGGTTAGAATAACGTCCTGCACCCCGGTGGACTAGTAGTCACTGCAACTGCAGCTGAGGGTATGACTAAGGACTATACCAGTCCGAAACGCGTCAGAGTGTGTGTCCCCTGTACCATGCTGTTTCAATAAAGGATTTTTAATAACACCTTGCTGGTCCTCTACCCTATTTTGCTGTGCACCGCAGGAATCTTTGGATTTCAGCAGCTGAGGGTATGTCCCCTTCTGGTGAAGCAATACTGGCTTCTTTAGTCTCGAAGTCCTCCTCAAGCAACATTTTTGACCGACCGTCTGTAGGTAAGCCATGGCTCTCACACCAGGCAACAATTCTGGTTCGGTCGCATGACCGGTACCGACATTACTGCTTGTCCATGTTCACCTGGTGGCACTAAACTAAGTGACAAATGAGAACCTGTGCTTTCTTTGCTTTGTAAAAACTGTGTACACTGGCGACACACTTTATTCGAGCTCGGCTAGTCCCACGAATTCGGGTATACCCGGGTGTATTGAGGTTTGTGACTGTTTTCTGCCCGAGTGCATTGGGTTATTTTCCAGGCAGGGATTGAAGCATTTTATTCCCGCTGGCTGCAATACTGCACAGTATATATATATATACTGCATTACAATTCATGAATTTATGCCATCTGGTAGACACGAGAAGCATTGCAGCCTATTAAATCCTAATCATTATCATTTAACAGATCAGCCGCCCGTCAGCCAGGCATGAACCCAGGCTGGGAAGGCAAACGCAACGGGGCTTGTCAGAGGTGAGGAGCGGCGCATTCCAGGTATCTGCCAGGTACATACTGGGTATTTGCTCGAATAAAGTGTGTCGGTGCAGTACGTTATCACTGGTTTTGAGAGCACGCAATGTACGAGAATTTCTCTATGTTAGAAGACCCCACAGGATTTTAAAACATAGGACTCAATGATCCCACAGCTACACCAGTAAACAAGCCTGTCATGAGAGACCAGGCATTTAAACTTTTATACCGGGATATATCACTAAGGAAAACCAAATGATAAAATAAATTGTCATTTGTTCCATTGAAACAGATGTACACAGTGGATTACAAGACAAAGGCACACTTACATGCGGTCTGGGGGAAAAAACTAGACTTTCCTAGCTTCAACAGTCCATAAAACAAAGTTTGTAGTTGACCGGGACTTTGCCCTGATATGTCCGGGAACTTAAATCGACATGAAGTTCCTGATGCCACCGCTGTATCCGCTCCGGAGACACCAACATCCCTTGACCGTGAGATAGCACCAAATTCTTTTCGGCTTGCAATTCCAGCCGCGACCACTACGTTCTATTCTTAAAAGTGGGACTTAGTTTTTACTCAGCCCCTCATCAGACCTATTCTCGTATAGACTACTTTCTGCTGACCAAAAATGTCTTAGAGGCGACCACTAAATCAGATATTGGCCCAATCACGTGGTCAGATCACGCCCAATCACCTTGACCCTATCAACACCATTCGAAAAGACTACATCTTATTCGTGGAGATTAAATGACTCCCTATTGAACCACCCTGAGATAGAGAGGGAGATTAGAACCTCACTTAAGGACTACTTCTTCTTTAACGCAGGGTCAGTCTCGTCCCCAACAATACTCTGGGAGGCCCATAAGGCAGCAATCAGAGGTAAATGCATCTCTATTGCATCCCACAGGAAAAAAATTAAACAGAAATTAATTAAGGAACTCACAGATAATATCCTAATGCTGGAGCAGGCTCATAAAACTAACCCCTCAAAGAAAATCTATAAAACCCTAACTACAGCTAGACTAAAACTTAAGCAAGTCCAACTAGAAGATGTAGAGAAAGCCCTCAAATGGACTAACCAACACTACTATGACAAGGGCAACAAGGCAAACAGACTTTTGGCCAGCAGACTGAGGGGAATACAAAAGAGATCCCAAATAACGGCGATCAAGAATAGGTCTGGTGAGATACAATACAGTGATAACAAAATAGTTGCGGAGTTTACTAAATACTACACAGAGCTTTATAACCTAAGATCCAAAAATGGCCGTCCTGAGCCAATAGCGTCAGAAGCTATAAAAAAATACCTGGATAACTGTCAACTCCCTACATTAACAGAGGAGGAAAACAAAATCCTCAACGCTGAGATATCAAAAGAGGAACTAGAAGCGGCGATCAAAGTCATGAAACTCGCCAAGTCACCTGGCCCTGATGGTTTCACCAATGTCTACTTCAAGAGATTCCTGCCCATATTATCCACGCATCTACTAAAAATGTTCAACCATTTTATGGAGGGTAATCCAATCCCCACCTACATGTCTCTCGCCAACCTAGCTATCATACACAAGGAGGGCAGAGACCCGATGCAATGTGGAAGCTACCGTCCAATCTCCCTCCTCAACAACGACCTCAAATTATATAGTAAAATACTAGCAAATAGATTAAACCCTATCTCACCGAGACTTATAAACATAGACCAAGTAGGATTTGTCGCGGGCAGACAAGCCTCAGACAACACTCGTAAGATAATCAATATCATTGACCGTGTCTACCTCACAGGGACCAAAGCGATACTCCTCAGTCTAGATGCTGAGAAGGCGTTCGATAGAATCGACAGGTTATTTTTAGACCATACCATGCGCAAATTTGGCTTTAAAAACGCATACTTAGAAGGGGTCCGTAGACTCTACCAAGGCCCATCAGCAATGGTAAAACTACCAGGGGGCAGTTCCCAGAAATGTAATATTAAGGATGGGACAAGGCAGGGATGCCCTTTGTCCCCTCTCCTCTTTGCACTGACCATAGAACCCCTGGCGGCCACAATTCGAAATAATGTAGACATCCAAGGCATAGAAATTGGATAAACGCAATACAAAATATCCCTGTTTGCAGATGACATTATATTAACGCTCTCCAAACCCCAAATTTCCCTCCCAAACTTACAAAAAGAACTCATAGACCTCGGGAGAATATCAGGATACAAAATCAATAGTGACAAATCCGAAGCGCTGAACCTTAACCTGCCAGAGCCAGAGGTGAAACTCTTAAAGTTAAACTTTAGCTATCGATGGAGTTCCTCGTATATCAAATATCTGGGAGTAATGGTATCGGGTAACTACCAATCTTTATACCAATACAACTATCCAGCCCTATTTCGGAAAATTAAACAAGACCTAGATAAATAGGGAGCATACCAAATATCATAGATTGGGAGAATGATCTCGGTGAAAATGAACATACTCCCCAGATTAATATACTACTTCCAGACTCTCCTGATCCACATCCCTGGCTCAGAATTGAAGAACATCCAAAAACAAATTTTCCACTTTATTTGGCAGGGTAAAAAACCCAGAATTGCTAGGGCAGTCCTGCTCGCTTCAAGCGGAAGAGGGGGCCTGGGAGTCCCTGACATTACACGATATTATCAAGCCGCCCAGCTGAGACAGGTAGTAATTTGGAACGCGGATCCACTTCCAATATTGCTGGCGGGATATAGAAACGCAATACGCAGGCACGCCTTCTTTACCAGCATGCCTTTGGTCACTGAGCAAGGAGAATATGCAGAATAGTAAGTTCATATTAGGACCAATGAGGCACACATGGGAGACCTGGATGGCATGCAAACTCAAATTCAAGCTCACGGCCCCTAATTCTCAGCTTACCCCAATTACTAAAAATCCTAGATTCCCACCTGGCTGTGAGCCCAGACAATTTGACCAATTTACAACTAAAAAAATAAGAGCGGTTGCCGACTTCCTGAGCTTAGGGCAATTCCTGAGTTATCAAAGAATACAAAACAAATATGAAATAGTGGGACTGAATGTCTTTAAATACCTCCAAATCCGGCACTTCGTCCAATCATTATCCCCAACATTGGAATTTCCCCCTCTCACGAGCTTTGAAAGATTGTGCAAGGAAACAGCACACCAAAAAGGTCTTATAACACAAATATACGCAGAACTGGAAAGGGCAACAGAAACCCCCACCCATGACTATATGCTCAAATGGGCAGTAGAATTGGACATAGTTATAGACCGAGAGGATTGGGAAAGTATTTGGGAATCAGTCTCGGGAACTTCCATATGTACCACAATCAAAGAAAATATATGCAAAATACTGTTTCGCTGGTATCTTACTCCAGTCAGAATAAATCAAATCTACCCTCTGGCCTCCGATTTATGCTGAAGAGGCTGCGGACAAAAGGGAGATATGGCCCACATATGGTGGTCATGTCCGGAAATTCTGGGAAACCATACAGTCTCTAATTAAAGAGGTCATAGACCTCACCATACCCATTGATCCACTGACCTACTTACTGGCCAGGCCAATTGAGAATATTGACCGTCCAACAAGTAAATTGATCTCCTTCATCCTTACAGCGGCTAGATGTTCGGTGGCAGCTTCATGGAAAAAGGTGTCTCCCCCCCCTAAGCAAACAGTCAAACGGAGAATCCAAGAGGTAATGCTGATGGAAAAGCTGTCAGCCTTCCTAAAGCGAAAAATGGGACCCTTTTATAAAATATGGGAGCCATGGCTGACCCAAACAGCAGATTAAACCCGATCTTCCCTAACAAGCACAGGAGGCGATATTAGAGGAATCACCTTAAGAGGCACTGAGGAAGACGAGGCCGGGACCCCCCGCCCCCACCCTCCCCCCCTTCCTTTCTTCTACCCCTCCTCTTCTTCCTTCTATTTTTCCACTCTCACGCGGGCCCAGTTGACCCAAAACCAAGGGTCGGGAGCGCGTTGAGTCTATTCCAACAGCAAAAATGAGAAAAACTCTGTATTAGGCTCCAATATGTTTGTTTGTAAATTGTGTATTACATGATGCCTAATAAAAAAAATTGAAACAAAAGTGGGACTTAGAACATTTCTTGCCTTGAAATTTCTGATGCCATTTCGCGTCTCTTTCTTCAAGAGCATCTTTTTGGTGATTTCAAATTTTCCACTGCTGTCTTGGTGCTGAAAACCTTTGAAAATCTCAACACCGAATTGGCTGCAGAGTTTCTTAAAGTATTTTGGAGTTCATTCACAAAATACTACAGCCATTCCCAGCGTGAGAACTTTACAACCAGCCAATCAGATGCCTGCCAGTCTTCTGAAGCCGGACAAGCGGATCTTCTGAATGAAACAAGGACATGCACGAGTTTGCAACCTTAGCCACTTGTCATGCAGAAGTGACGTGCTGGCTTAGGTGTCTCCAGGTCTGGGAAGCGAATACTAGCCAGAACGGCTTGTATTGATCCCAGGACGAGGGCACTTTACCTACAGTAGTCATCCTGCCCAAATGTTCTTCACACCTCTGGCAGCATCTGTGGCTTTCAAGTCTGGACCCCGAGTAGACACAGTGGCACCACAGTTTGGTAGCAATCTGGCTCACTCAGAATACAACAGATGACAGAGAAGCCCAATGCTACATCCAACATGACAAAAATATACAGTAAAATACTTATATATTCTCTTGAAAAAGGGTCATTTAGTTTTAAAAAAAAGCGTTGTAAGCTTGCAAGCCACGACAATGCAGACACCCGTTCGCAAGTCCTAACACTACCAGATAAAATACTAATATACCTCTATTAGGATTAAAATTCTCATTTGCCTCTATTAGGAGGGAGAAAGACCACATTGGATCTATATCCAGTAGAATGAAAGGACCCACTAACTTGGGAAGTGTGGAGGGGCAGGCTTAAAACCTGGGAAGGAGGAGACACTAACCTCCAACAGAACCCCTGAGCCCCCACAAAATATATATATATATATGTGTCAAAAAGGAGTGCTATTGAGCGTGGCATATGTATACAACAGACAAGCCCAATGCTACATCCCATTGCTACATCCAACATGACAAAAATGCCACTCAGAATACCGGCTACCTACAGTGGCGGCCGCCTTTATTCTCCTGTGGCCGCCACCACGGGTATTTCAAATGTGCATGCAGACGCGTTTTTTTATTACTGTCAGCGCTAGTTTTGGCGCCGCAGGTGCTCCATTGTTCGGCGCGTCTGCTCCATTGTTCAGCGCGATTAGCGGCCATTAGCCCTGAACGGGAGAGGGGCTGGCACGCGGCCGAGATGCGGCTGAGTTCAGCGGCTAAAAACACTATGGGCCTCATGCAGTAAGCCCCGATACAAAATTTTCGGCACGAATTGCGAAAATGTATTTTTTGGGCGATTTGCCCTCGCAGTATTCAGTAAGGGCCGAATCCTTCCGATCCCTGCTGAAGCACTGCGAAAGCAAAGCTGCCGATGAGCTGTGGCGATACAGCCTGGCTCCCGATAAGGCTCCCGATAAGCCTTTGGTGCCGATAGATGTTTGCAGCTGAGAGAGACAAGCCGCTCTCTCAGCGCAAACTTCGGCACCAAAAAAAGTATTTAAAAACAACTTTTATTTATACTCTACATGTGCAGGGGGTCTTCGGAGCTGAACCGCGTTGGTTTGAGGTCCGGGGACCCCCTGCCCCCCGAGATACAGGTCCCTTTATGAGGTGCCGGTATCCCTCGGCGTTTAAAGGTCCCGATCACGTGACCGCGGCCTGTAAACAAACCAGAGGGATACCGGCACCCCATAAAGGGGCCTGTATCTCGGGGGGCAGGGGGTCCCCGGACCTCAAACCAACGCTGTTCTGCTCCGGAGACCCTCTGCACATGTATAGTATAAATAAAACACACACACATCAATAAAGACTCGTTCCTTACCTTGGCGGCTATGTGCAACGGTAATGAAGCAGCATGAATGTCTTTTTAATTATACTGTACAGTGAGCAGGGGGTCCCCTGAGCTGAACCGCATTGCTTTGTGGACCAGGGACCCCCTGCTTCCCGAGTTACAGGCCCCGGTATGTGTCATCGGGTGGCAGTGTCGCCGCCATGTTTATAGCGTCCCCGCAATAAACATGGCGTCCACACTGTAACCGATGGCCCAAACCGGGGCCTGTAACTCGGGAGGCAGGGGGTCTCTGAGCCACAAATAAATGCGCTTCAGCTCAGGGGGCCTCCTGCTTCCGCACAATATTATTAAAATACATTAATGCTGCTTCATTACGATAGCGGATAGCCGCTAAGGCAATGAAGGGGTTAACGCATAGTAGCATGTTTATTGGGGACAAATGCCCCCAATAAACATAGCAGCAATACACAACATACAGTATAGTAATGGGCAGAATGACTATTATCCACAAAAGGATAATAGTGCAGTTGTCCATTTACAATACTTACACAACAATAAAGACTTTAAATACATATAGCACTCACCCATGTCCCACTGCCACGATGAAGGCCATCCTCATCTTCATCCTGCCCATGCCCCATCCGCTTCTGCAAAACAAACACAAGAATTACAACATCCAAATTAATGTCCCCTAACCCCTTAATCACCATAGCGGTTATTAACCGCTACAGTTATTAAGGGGTTAAGCCACCATCACCCACATACCCTCCCCCACAAAGCCCCCCAACCACCCTCACCCAATACCCACAGGGGAGTCCTACCAAATACCCTTGGGCCTAATACCCCCTCCCCCAGCACATACAGTACAATAATGTGCCAAATAACTATTATCCACATAGGGATAATACATTATTTGGCCATTATTAAACACATTCAATAACGTTAAAATGTAAATAAAATTGTACTAACCTCATCAATAAGAAGTCTCCGTCGCCAGCATCATCCTTGGGGTCCGTTGCCAACATTAGAAATAGCCACAACATTTCAATATCATTAACATAACACTGAACCCCTTAATCACCTTATCGGGTACTAACCTGAAAGGTAATTAAGGGGTGAAGCCATCCTGCAATGCCTACAACAGTTATGCATAACATCTTCAGTGAAATAAAAACCAATTGCCTAACCAAATTCCATTTAATCATTCAATCTGTAGGCTCACATGCCTCATAAAACATTGCATTTACAGTGTATACATGTAGCATAACATGTAAACTGCATGTACACGCTGCAAATCAATGTTAACAATACAATAATGCCACTCAAATCGCCATACATCACAAGAAGTATATTATTTAATACAATAAACTCACCATCAATGAATTACCACACAGCAATTACATCCCTAAACAATTAAAATACCATCCATACCAATTACACAATGAACTAAAGCTATCCTAACAGAGAACCACTTCAAAACATAGAAAAAAGTACACCAACAAATACAATATACTAAAGCAAGGCTTTCCATATCCTATTGTACGGCCTGGAAGCCCAAAACTTACATCTGTCTAAAAATAAAATACATTTAGCACACATCAATGCATAGCCACAATGATTAACAATACAGAATTAGAAGCTTTAACAACACTATCATTTCTTACCCTGTATATATATCTGTACACATACATACAGACATACATACAGTGGGAAGAAATGATATGCATTATAAAAAATGAAAACATGAAAAAGCAACACAAAAAACAGTTACATTAAGTACATTTCTTTATTTAACTTACCATTACTTGCCCCCACCGACTCCCGTTGATCAGCTTACTCACGAACCAATCCACGACACCATCCACGACACCATCCAGGAACAAATCCACGACACCATCCAGGAACAAATCCACGACACCATCCAGGAACAAATCCAAGAACAAGTGCAGGAACCAATCCAGGAAGCAAGCCACGAAGAAATCCAAGAAACAATCCACGACACGATCCAGGAACAGGAACCCATAAAAGAAAAGAAAAAAACAAATTAAACATTAAAATAATAAAACATGACAATCAAGGGTTGTACTAGTTTTATTCTTAGTGAATCTGTATTACAATACCTTGTTCCGGGGTCTTCTTGACATCTGGTGCCACGCCCTGGTCTTCAATCTTCAGGAGGAGGTCCGTCCTCCTCGGCATCTGCCTTCAAAATGAGACGACATAGGCTTTTATAGGCCTATGACGTCACATTTGTCGTCATATGGTTCCCACGGCCCTGATTGGGCCGTGAAAACCATGTGTTTTGGCCGATGTAAAAAAATTGATGACGTCACTTAAAGGCAATGCCAGCACAGCCAATCAGAATGGCTTTGCTGCTATTGCCTTTAAGAAAACGTCATGAAATGACACATGGCCGGACTCACATGGTACTTGAACCAATCAGAGTAGGGATGGAGTTCCCACGCTCTGATTGGCTGGCTTACCATGTGAGTCCGGCCATGTGTCATTTCATGACGTTTTCTTAAAGGCAATAGCAGCAAAGCCATTCTGATTGGCTGTGCTGGCATTGCCTTTAAGTGACGTCATCAATTTTTTTACATCGGCCAAAACACATGGTTTTCACGGCCCAATCAGGGCCGTGGGAACCATATGACGACAAATGTGACGTCATAGGCCTATAAAAGCCTATGTCGTCTCATTTTGAAGGCAGATGCCGAGGAGGACGGACCTCCTCCTGAAGATTGAAGACCAGGGCGTGGCACCAGATGTCAAGAAGACCCCGGAACAAGGTATTGTAATACAGATTCACTAAGAATAAAACTAGTACAACCCTTGATTGTCATGTTTTATTATTTTAATGTTTAATTTGTTTTTTTCTTTTCTTTTATGGGTTCCTGTTCCTGGATCGTGTCGTGGATTGTTTCTTGGATTTCTTCGTGGCTTGCTTCCTGGATTGGTTCCTGCACTTGTTCTTGGATTGGTTCCTGGATGGTGTCGTGGATTTGTTCCTGGATGGTGTCGTGGATTTGTTCCTGGATGGTGTCGTGGATGGTGTCGTGGATTGGTTCGTGAGTAAGCTGATCAACGGGAGTCGGTGGGGGCAAGTAATGGTAAGTTAAATAAAGAAATGTACTTAATGTAACTGTTTTTTGTGTTGCTTTTTCATGTTTTCATTTTTTATAATGCATATCATTTCTTCCCACTGTATGTATGTCTGTATGTATGTGTACAGATATATATACAGGGTAAGAAATGATAGTGTTGTTAAAGCTTCTAATTCTGTATTGTTAATCATTGTGGCTATGCATTGATGTGTGCTAAATGTATTTTATTTTTAGACAGATGTAAGTTTTGGGCTTCCAGGCCGTACAATAGGATATGGAAAGCCTTGCTTTAGTATATTGTATTTGTTGGTGTACTTTTTTCTATGTTTTGAAGTGGTTCTCTGTTAGGATAGCTTTAGTTCATTGTGTAATTGGTATGGATGGTATTTTAATTGTTTAGGGATGTAATTGATGTGTGGTAATTCATTGATGGTGAGTTTATTGTATTAAATAATATACTTCTTGTGATGTATAGCGATTTGAGTGGCATTATTGTATTGTTAACATTGATTTGCAGCGTGTACATGCAGTTTACATGTTATGCTACATGTATACACTGTAAATGCAATGTTTTATGAGGTATGTGAGCCTACAGATTGAATGATTAAATGGAATTTGGTTAGGCAATTGGTTTTTATTTCACTGAAGATGTTATGCATAACTGTTGTAGGCATTGCAGGATGGCTTCACCCCTTAATTACCTTTCAGGTTAGTACCCGATAAGGTGATTAAGGGGTTCAGTGTTATGTTAATGATATTGAAATGTTGTGGCTATTTCTAATGTTGGCAACGGACCCCAAGGATGATGCTGGCGACGGAGACTTCTTATTGATGAGGTTAGTACAATTTTATTTACATTTTAACGTTATTGAATGTGTTTAATAATGGCCAAATAATGTATTATCCCTATGTGGATAATAGTTATTTGGCACATTATTGTACTGTATGTGCTGGGGGAGGGGGTATTAGGCCCAAGGGTATTTGGTAGGACTCCCCTGTGGGTATTGGGTGAGGGTGGTTGGGGGGCTTTGTGGGGGAGGGTATGTGGGTGATGGTGGCTTAACCCCTTAATAACTGTAGCGGTTAATAACCGCTATGGTGATTAAGGGGTTAGGGGACATTAATTTGGATGTTGTAATTCTTGTGTTTGTTTTGCAGAAGCGGATGGGGCATGGGCAGGATTAAGATGAGGATGGCCTTCATCGTGGCAGTGGGACATGGGTGAGTGCTATATGTATTTAAAGTCTTTATTGTTGTGTATGTATTGTAAATGGACAACTGCACTATTATCCTTTTGTGGATAATAGTCATTGTACCAATTACTATACAGTATGTTAGGGGGGTATAGGTGTTGTTGGGTATATATATATATATATATATATATATATAATATAATTATTTATTTATGTAGTTATTGTGGGGCTGGGGTGTGTATTTTTTTAATATTGTGGCTAGTGGGGGTGGGTGAAAGGGGTATTAGCCCCAACGGTGGTAGTTTAGGGCTTGCGGGTGGGTAGCGGGAGGCCTTAACCCCTTCAGGACCGTAGCGGTATTAACTGCTACGGTCGTGAAGGGGTTAAGTGCCCTCGCAACCCCCCCGCAAGTCCTAAACTCACACCCAGGGCCAAATACCCCCCTCACCCATCCCCGCTACCCACAATAACGCTGGCACGGTGGGTTAACCCCTTCATTGCCTTAGCGGTTAGCCGCTAAGGTAATGAAGTGGCTTTTAAATGCCTTTTTCCTGCCTCGGATGCATGCCGGGGGGCTCCGGTGCGGGTATCAGCTCCGGAGACCCCCGGCATCAATCACAGGCAGGAAAAAGGGCTGATTTTTCCTAAGTGTCGCCCTTGCCGATGCTTCTCCTTCAGCAAGTTGCCAACTTTAGTTGGCGGGCTGGATTGGCCATAAAATCTCCAATCTGGCCTGCCGATCAGCACCAAAAAGCTGATCGGGGCTTACTGAATTCAGGCGGGAAAAAAAAGTCCCGATAAGTGGCTTATCGGCAGCCGGGTGGCGAAAAAAATTTTTTCGCAAGAAAAGTTGCCGATAATTCCCACTTATCGGGGCTTACTGAATCAGGAGGGCAAAAAACGGCTATAAAATGCCGAAAAAGCCTTATCGGGGCTTACTGCATGAGGCCCTATGATCCTAATATATAAGGATTATATTCAAAATTTAGTTTGTCCTAAGGTTAGTATTATTCACTATTTAAATTAAAAGAAATTATTTTAGACACAATTTGGTTGACACAATATACACCATATCACGAGTTTATATAGACAATATGGTTTATATTGTTCATACTATTTCTATTGTTTATATCTATGCAATTAAAATGTGTTACCAAATAGTTGAGTTATGTGTATATATATATACATAGTTCTACTAGTGTATTTAGGTGTATATATGAATACACAATATGATCTCCCTCCCCTATACATTTGGGTGATCTCTCTCCCTCATATAAATATTACTATATTCCAGTCCTGTGATATAACACTCATAAATGTTTCCAACGCGATATTTGATCCAACAATATACTAATTATAGTCCCCTTTATATATATGTACTTTTATTAAAGTTAACAAAATTCTGGATCTAAGTGAATGCTAAACATGGATTTGATTATGTGTAAAGAGACAAATAATCACATTTCTATACACAAATCGTACAAAGTCCCCCCAATAAATCCTATGGATGTAGGGAATTTAAGTACAAGCATGAGTATTATCTTATTATATGAGTCCCTTTATTCCATAGTTCAATATCAATCAATATGAGATTTACACATGAATTGAACGATGAAGATGCACATCGATTAAGAATACTCTTATAAGTCCCCAAATAATTCAATAATGATTATATGTTGTATTGCATAATTAACAGTGATACAATGTAATATGTAAACATATGAAATACTGAACTGAAGTGTATATATAATTGTATATTGATTCGTATAGTCTTTCTCTCCTCCTTAAGAAAAGTATATGTATATGGTCCATAATACGTTTTTATGCTGTTTTATTAATCAATTATGTATTAGCCAATCAATTAAGGGAGGTACATTTAAATACCCTGGTAGGGATTAGGTAACAATAGCAGCCCCTGACGAAGCCCAAGTGGAGAAACGCGTAGGGCCAGCGTTTTTGGAGCAGAAAGAGACACGCCGAGGCACCAAGCAGAGAGACAGTCTCACGGAGCTACGGCAGTGATTTCCTGCACTGACAGACACCAAATCTCGCGAGAGCCGAGCCGCGTCATACCGCGTCATACCACGTGATACGGAAGCGAGGAGGACTGGTAATCGGCGCCTCTATACACGAGTGTGAGAGACTCGCTAAATCACTCTCTACTGCCCTAAATTCACTCACAGAATGTGAGTTTGACTACCTGTGTTAGGTTGACTACCTATGCCACCATTACCTTTCTGGTCTGTGCTGAAGCAGGGAAACCTGGCAGTGAGTCGCGCAACTGTTTTCAAGGGAGGATTTTGACTGAGGTGATGTGTCTTTATGACCCCAGGAATCTGACCTGATTCCCTGATACATTTTTGGGGCGGCCAGCAACTGTGGACCCGGCTACCTACAGTGGCGGCCGCCTTTATTCTCCTGTGGCCGCCACCACGGGTATTTCAAATGTGCGTGCAGACGCGTTTTTTTTATTACTGTCAGCGCTAGTTTTGGCGCCGCAGGTGCTCCATTGTTCGGCGCATCTGCTCCATTGTTCAGCGCGATTAGCGGCCATTAGCCCTGAACGGGAGAGGGGCTTGCACGCGGCCGAGATGCGGCTGAGTTCAGCGGCTAAAAAAAAAAGCCCCGAACCATTGCAGGTAAGCTGTAGGATAAGCTTAGCCGCAGCAGTAGAAACAATCTGACAATACTTTTACCACAAACTCCCCCTTGAAACTCATAGCCTCTCAATTTCCACTGGTTAGCACTCCTGGAAACACACAAATTCTAAATTTTCATACAATCATATGCATTTAATGTACTACAGACAGATTCAAGAGCTGACACTCTAAAACCCCAAATATGGCTCAGAGGTAACTAGCCGGGCATAATACCTTTATTGATGGCCTGATTACCCCCTCACTGTCACATATATTTTTACCAAATTGGATTTACGAGGTGCTTACAATTTGGTAAGAATTTGTTGGGACAACGAGTGGATGACGGCCGTTAACACTCGTGAAGGGAATTATGAGTATCATGTTATGCCATTCGGACTCTGTACTGCTCCGGCTGTGTTCCATAACTTTGTTAATGAGGTATTTAGGGATCTCCATGACAAGTATGCCATCGTATACCTGGACGACATCCTGATTTTCTGGAAATTCAGGCCATGTGATGCAGGTCCTAAAACGTTTGCGAGAGAACCATCTATAAGCAAAGCTAGAGAAATATAAATTCCAGCAGTCGAGTACCTCATTTCTCGGATATATCATTTCGGCCACTGGATTAGCAATTGATCCAGCCAAAGTCAAAGCCATTCTGGAGTGGCCATGTCCCCTCAGTCTGAAAGCTGTTCAGCAGTTTCTTGGATTTGTGAATTATTTACCGACGGTTTATACAGAACTTTGTCTGTCTTGGCGCCTGTGATGGTGAGGAGGTACCCAGGCCATTAATAAAGGTATTTGGCCCAGCTGGGGGCTCCTGAGCCATATTGGGAAAATGTAGATTGTCATCTCTGCAGCCCAGTAATGGCAAAAACGCTGTGCATTCAATAAACATGTATGTGTGTCTCCCACCAGGTATAAGGTGGCAATAATCATGTTGTGTCTAACTATGAAATGTATTACTGTAGCAGTATTTCCCTGTAACTGTGCAAAGAAAAAATGGTTTTAAAACCAGTGCCACAGCACAGCGAAAGGATTTTAGCTAGCTCCTGCTAGGAAGGGTCTAGCATGCTGAGATTTGCTGTGAGTGCTGGCCAGGTAAAATCTTTAAAAAGAGCTCAATTTTTATAAAGGTATATAAAAAATATTGATGAATAAAAGTCTCCAAGGTTTAGATTTTTATTAAAGTAAAGAAGTAATTCAGTATGGATAAAATCCATTTGCATAGGAAACAGAGGGAGCTACTCCACCCTCTAAGCTTCAAAGGACCAGTTTCCAAAGCCAGTCCAGAATATGGAGGTGTTAACCATTTGTTTGCAAGGATATGGAGGTGTTAAACCTTTTGTTACCAAGGAAGAGAATTTTAAAGCCACCCTTGCAGATGGATGCTCTGCCCAGACTGAGTGGCGCCAGGTAGAGGGACGGGTCTCATATGCTAAGCGACCAAGGTGCAAAGTTTGCACATGCCCAGAGGAAACTGAGAGGCCCCTCTGCCAGGTTTGAAAGGTACTGGCAAGTCTGTGATAGGGTTAAGGAATTATTCCCACAGAGTAGATTGGCTGCATGAGTTTAATATAGGCCTGTTTAGTGCATAAAAAAACCCTGCAGCCCAGCAGTTCCATCTAAGTTCCAAAATGTAACATGATTCGTCATGCAGTGAAAGATCCATCCTGTAACCAGACTTAACAGCGTAACTAGTAAGTGTATTTTTTTATGTAATTGTAAATCATGCTGTGTATGATCATGCTGTGTATGTTCATTCTGTAAATAAATTACAATTTATTTTATCTCTTGCTTTGCTCAATCAAAGGATCCGGGTATTAAGGTGTTAAAAGCACTGGTCTCCCGTGACAAGCGCCTATCACCGCTTTAACCAAGAAAGAGGTGGGTCATTCACAATGGTCTGCTGAAGCTGCGGAGGCATTTGACAGACTAAAAACAGCTTTCACGTTGGCCCCGGTTCTAGTGCACCCGAAACAGTGCTATCACAGCAGAAAAATCCAAAAGCCAAGCACAAACCCTTGTGCATTCTTCTCCCCAAAAAAATCTCCAGCCGAACGACACTATGACGTGAGCAAGCGCGAACTCTCTGCCATAAAGATAGCCTTACAAGACTAGAGACATTTGCTGGAGGGTACGGAAAACCCGGTCACTATACTTACGGACAACAAAAACCTCATGTACATTGAGGATGCCCTCGATTGGCGTCAAAACAAGTGCGGTGGTCATTATTCTTTTCTTGATCTAACTTTATTATTTCTTACCTGCCAGGTCCCACAAATATGAAGGCAGCGGCTCTTTCTTGCCATTTCCTGGTTGACGACATTGCGGTGCACCGCAAAGAACCCCTTCTTCCGTCTTCACGCATCATATCAGTGGCTACCTTTGACTCCCTTGAAGACATTATTCCTTCTCGTCTCGCCAGCCTTTCAATGAAATGTCTTGGAGTAGAGTCATATTAAATTATTCTCTCCCACCCTCTTACGATGGGCTTCAGCTGTTTCATCACAGGTGTCATTTGACCTTCCTCCCACTAGTAATCTACTACAGGACCATCCACCAGCAGTAGCTTTGCCCTGTTCATATTGGTGACGTAGCCCTGAAACATAGAGTCCCACCATTTAAGGGGTTCCCTGGACTGATATTCTATGTTTGGACAATGGCTCCCTAAAACAACACCTGAATGACCCAGGGGATCTAGCCACTGGTCTGCGACTAGACGCAGGTATTTCTCCGTCTGACTCATCAGACCAACCATCCCTTCCCCCAAAGTCTCAGGCCCTTAAATCCATTGACAGACCTGGGGACAGATCATCACTTGAAAAATGGGACAGTACAAAGGTTGATGCAGCAGGGGCCAAAACAGTGGGACAGGGTCAAGGCCTAGGAGTGTCCCGGATAAATCGCTCTGGATTGGTCTTACCCATAGCCCTGGATGGCAGTATCGGGATGGTGGCAGCTGCTGGTGGTGGGGCATGGGCAATTGGGGCCGGTGAACTGGATCTATCAATATACAGTATATAGTATGACCAGTGCAGAGTTGGCAATTTTGGGTTTGCCATGACCTCTAGGGGACAGTATAGGGGCAGCACTAGTGGATACGAGGGTCCGACGACCACATCCTCAGAGCAGGGTCTTCGGTGGGGTAGGGGCAGTTGTGAACTGTCAGTCACCCTGGAAAGTCCTGAATCTGGCTCTGCATCCACCATCTTGACGACATAATCATGGATGGCCATGCTCACGAGATCTCCAGGCAGGCACAAGTACGGCGGCAATGACGTCATGTCTGGCAGCGCCGGAAGTTTATCACCCCGCAGCACACCAAACAAGGCCACGCCTGGCTTGTCATTTAAGCAGGCCGCTGCAGGATCTGTGTGAAATAAGACGTGGAGCCTCACCCATCCGACGGTGGGGGACGTCTTCCAGCTCCACAGGTTCCTTGGCAGGTGGGTCCTTCACAGCGCCGATGTCTTCCTTGGGCATGGGGCTCCTCCGGGGTTCCAGCACCACCATAGCCTTCTGGACAGACACCGCTGGATCATGACTCTGCCGCAGGACATGGGTAGGTGAAGATCTCTTCTTTACAGGTCCCGAACGGCTGGTGTAATCTTCTTCTGAGAATGGTAAGGATACCTCCTCTGGGCCACGATCTTGGGGTGCCCTGCGATCCCTGGTGGCCATTGGCACAGAGCTTGCCCGCTCCTGCATCACCAGGGGGTGCCCACCCAACACCCCCATAGCAGTCAACTCACCCTCCCGGTCAACAGGCACAGGTTCTGGGCTTGGAATCATCAGCAGCATCACAGCGGTGATTGTCTCGGGCACCGGTATGCTGGCACTGTGGGTAATTGCTAGCAGGGCACACGTGCCTAGCGATGGTTCAACCACATACAGGTTGGCACTGGCCACATCTAGCGGCAGTAGGGGCCAGTTGTAGGCCGAAGTTGGGGCCTTAGCATAGAAACACGGGCCCACGATATCTGTGGCAATGTAGAACCCGACAGAGGCCGCACCGAGTAGCAAGCGGGCCCAATCGTATACTGGCATAGGAAAGACCGCAGGGGCTGCACCGGCTGGTTTGGAGGCCTGGTCTATTGGCTGGAACACAGCAGAAGTTGGCACAGGGCTGGAAGCCACATGTACAGGGCCCCGCAGTGCTGTAATCGTGTGGTGGGGCTGGTGTCATCTCCTGGGAGCCGGCAGTTGGGGAATACATTGCAGGTTGTGTTGCCCATTGATAGTAACTACCAGGCAGCCCCCTGGCAGGTAGTAGTTGGTCAGCTCCAACTCAGACATCTTCGTTTGATGAGGTAGAGTAATAAGCAGCAGTTAATGCAGCTCTTTCTTCTAGCTCAGCGGAACTGAAGTAAGGCAGGGTGTGGTGGACTCCTATTGATTCTTGAATGTTACCCCTCTCCCAGGTGGAATACAGTGTAGGGCACGGCAGATCAAGGAGTGACCTGGCTCTGGCTGAGCCAGTCACAGTGATGGGCGCCGTTAGCTTTTGCCGCTGAATAGCTTGCAACTAATTTGCGGTCACGTGGTTTCAGTGGAAGCACCATTTTGAAAACTTGGAACATGCGGTAGACTCCATTTTGGAGCACACAGCACAGTCCATAGAACAAAATATACACAGGGTCCATGGGACACCTGAGGGGCCCGTTCCTCACATTTTGAATTGTAGAACAGTCCATACTGACTTAGGTTCACAGGGTCCCCCAGCACCATCTGAAAGGGGCCCGTCCCTATGGTGAATGAGATGAGGGGACCTCGCTCCATGGACAATTTCCCACAGGGTGTGCCCCCATAAGCACATTTTCTGAGGTAACCAGGGACCCCAGCAATAACTGAAAGGACCCTGGCCCTAGTATTCTCTTTTAGGCAGCGTCAAGTGTTCACGCTCCATGTATCATGCCCTCAGGTATGCCCCAACCACTGGTCTGTATTGGATGAAGGTTTCACGCTCCATGGTATCATGACCTCAGGGTACACCCCAACTGTCTCTGTATTTGCTGATGAAGGGTATTCACGCTTCCTGGTAACAAGCCCTCAGGGAATGCCCCAACATAGTGCATGACCCCCTAAGTGGCGAAAAAGTGCTTTCGGCAGGGGTTTGAACTTGCCATGTTTTTTGCGTGTTGCCCTCGCAGTATGCTGGAATGCCCGAATCCCTAGCGAATCCCTGCGAGAACAAAATTTCCAAACACGGCAAGTTGCTGGTGGCGAGACAGTCTGCCTGCCGACAAGGGCTCCCCTGCTGAGATCAGCCTGCAGCATAGAGAGATCCGCACTCAAATATCGGCAAAAAAAAATCTTTTTAATAAAATTATTATTCATATTGTAGATGTGCAGGGGGTCTCCGGAGCTGAGCCGCGTTGGTTAGCCAATGAAACAGTATTACAGCCGCGGCCCCTTTTATTCTCCAACATCTTCAAATTTTTTCTGGGATTTTTTCCGAATGCCTCGCACTTCACCACGTTCATACCGCATTCATATTGCATTCATGCCGGCTCACCCGCGCTTGATGTGTTTATTGATGTGTTTATTGATAATGGTTCGGATTTAATTGGTTGCAATTCTTCGCATATCCGCCAGGTGGCAGATATTCATGAATTGTAATGCACATGTGCTTCAGGAATGTGTCGACTTGCAGGTGTTTAAAAAAATACCACAGTGGTCCATTGTAAATTGGCCTTGGAACTGAAGAAGTTACAATAATGTATCAATCTAGGCTTTTCATATTAAATAATACATGCACAGTGTCTGGTGTTTTATTGTCCTGATAGTCCCGACATGAGTGCACCACCGCAGTCCAAAAACCCGACAGAACGTACGCTCATTTAATATGAGCCGCGATTAATACAACAGATTATAAGATGGCAACAGTTGGTCAAATTTATCAGTATTTCATCGAAAACTATGACTTTTACAAATTTTCAACAGATGCTCATGTGTGGAAACGTGCAATAAGGAAAAAGTTATGTATCGATCCGTGTTTTTTTCGTATTGATCCCGGTGTAATTGGAGGGTATTGGTGTGTATCACCGGATTTTTCCCATATCTATGATCATGAAGACTTCAAAAGGCGAAAGGTCATGTTAAAACCAACTAAGAAACGTCAGTCGCTGGCAAGCAATGCGCCAGCGACAGCGCCTGCTTCCAATAACGGTCCGACCGTCAGTGAAAACCTGGTGACCGGCAACCCTTGCTGTCTGTCCCCGCTCAGATACCTGCAGCCTCAGACGGATTTTGCATACAGATTCCAGCAAGCTTGTATGTACCAAAGCGATTTCCAGCCTCATCCGCTGGCACCTGTCAACTACGTGAATAATCAAGAATACGGGACTGGCAGTGGCTCGACGCCAGCTGATTAGCAAAGTCTATGGTGAGTAATGTTGCCGTATTTTATTCTATTTTTGAAATATCAATATCAATGCACAGTCAATTGATTCTCCTGTAAGCAATATCTTTGGCTGAGCAGCTTCTACAATAGATACTGCACAATTGGTGGAAAGCTAGGCACATGCACATTGGAACCTTCTTGAAACGCATATGCGTGTCATCACATCTATAGTAGGCGCATGCGCATGTGAACAGGAGACGCCCCCCGAGAAAATTATTGGTGGGATTGACTGTGGGAACTTCTTTAGGGGACTGATTGACCATTACAGTAAAACTTGTACTTTGTTTTTCCTCAGAAAAGAAAAGTTTGTCATCTCATGCGGAAAACGGCAAATGGAGGGATTTCGATGGATAATATCACTTTGTGTAACAATGCCTGCACATTGCTGAATCGGATTTAAAAAAACCACGTACCGGAGTCTACAGTTTAGTGGCCGTTGTTATTGATTAGGATAGAATACTGTAACTGAGAGCTTCATTGAAAACCTGAAACAGTATACTGTTGTTTTCAGACCGTATACAATACTTTTTTTATATATACTGTATAATAAACCCGAAAAATAAAAAGTATGCATTTATTCTACATGTATTCCAGTACATATGTGTATTCTATACCCGTATAGCATGTATTGTTTTAATACTCTTGTGATGTACAGTGCTGAGCATGCCTACAGTATACAGTACAGTATGCCTGGACAGTACTGTATGTTCTAGAAACACTGTATTTTGTTACAGTATAAAAGGAGACAATGGAACAATTTAAAACAAATCAACATTTTCATTTATTGGTGGAGTAAGTACAAAAATATTTATTTACAAATACAATTTAAAAACATTTAAAGTGTACAGCAATTCAAAACATTAACAGGTGTATGGTTTATTGCTAGTGAAAACATTTATGTACAGAAAGTCAAAACATTTACAGTAGGATGGTGTACAGAACAGTCAGTCAGGCCTGCACACCTCCAGTCCTCGAGGGCCGCAAACAGGCCTGGTTTTCAGGATAACCTTGAAAACCGGGCCTGTTTGCGGCCCACGAGGACTGGAATTGTGCAGGTCTTGTGTAAGTAAAAACATTTCTTTATAAATACAAGTTAAAACACACAACATCTCCTTTATTAAAGTACAGAAAGTCAAAACATTTACAGCACAACAGTATGGTGTTAGTAAAAAAAATATTTATTAATAAAATTTAAAACATGCAACATCTCCTTTATTAAAGTACAGAAAGTCAAAATAGTTACAGTAGGATGGTGTACAGTACAGTAAGTCAGGCCTGCACAATTCCAGTCCTCGAGGGCCGCAAACAGGCCTGGTTTTATCCTGAAAACCGGGCCTGTATGCGGCCCTCGAGGACTGGAATTGTGCAGGTCTTGTGTAAGTAAAAACATTTCTTTATTAATACAAGTTATAACAAGCAACAAGTCAAAAAATAAACAACAGTTGAACAGTCACGCAAATTCGATTCCCACCAGATTGTCCTTCCAGGGCCGATGCCTTGTATGACGCAAAATGCCATTAATGGAGTCTCAAACGATTTTCATTAAAGCATCTGAAATTGAAAAATAGTGCCGCAATTCTCAACAATAGTCCTTCTTAAATATTCAGGAAGCGCCCTTTTTTCGCGACTTCCTTCGTAGTTTACATTTTTGGCCCTAGTAGGACACGTGGTGCTTAAAAATTAACATGCCATACTTCTGGGTTAAACCAGCACTCATCACCCTATACTTCTCCCTGAGTGCCGGTGGCAGCTCGCGCAGGATGATGTCGGGAACCGTATCGATGCAAGCGTATGTAGGTTGGATTCTGGGAGCGGGTGTGCTTCTGTGAGCGGGTGTGCTTGTGGCAGTGGGCGAGGGTAGGATGTCTGGGAGGAAGCTTTCCTCCTGTCCTGGTCGCTGTGTTGTCTCCTGACGTGGTCTTGATGGGGTTGTCATGTTATCCTCCTCGTCAACAGCATACATACACAAATTCTTCTGGTGAAGGGGGTGTGCTTGGTGTTGGATGGTGGTCGAAGGTCCCATTCATCACATCCATGCCACCCTCCTGCTCCGACGTCGGGGATACAGGGGCATGAACACCGAGCAAATTATATATCCCCGCTATGTCAGTCTCTATCTTCTCCATCCGTTAATCCATCTTCTCCATCCGTTGATCCATCTTCTCCATCCGTTGATCCATATTTAGCATGGTCTCAAAAGAAGATCTATCTTTACCAGCATAGTAGAGTTCCCGGGGATATCGACACTTAACCCATTCAGCTGGTTCTTGTGCATGGGGTGCTGTGGACATCTGGGTGGATGGGTGCTACGGAGGATGAGATGGGGGTTCCCTGGAGAGAAGCGGCAGTGTCGTCGAAGAAGGATGGAGGAGGTAACCTGTGGATTTCCGGGAGAGAAGCGGCAGCGTTGTGGAAAAGGGATGGAGAAAGTGACCTGTGGATTTCCGGGCGAGAAGTGGCAGAATCGTCTAAGCGTAATGGAGAAAGTGACCCGTGGATTTCCTGGAGACCAGCGGCAGCGTCGTCGAAGAGTAGTGGAGAAGATGGGCTGTGGGTTTCCGGGAGAGCGGCGGCAGCCTCGTGGACGAGTAGTGGAGAAGATGGGCTGTAGATTTCCGGGAGAGCAGCGGCAGACACGTCGAAGCGTAATCGAGGAAGTGGCCTGCGGGTTCGATGGGTTGGCTGCCATTTGTTTTGCCTTGAGTGTACATCACCGAATTTCTTCTTGACATAATAAGGCTTACGTGTATTAAAACCCTTAGCCTTTGGGGTCAGCAGAATGTTTTCTTTATTAGCCTTAGCCTGTCGCTTTGGCCTTGGCTTGGAAATGGCTGCCGCCTTTTGCTTTATCTGTGTGATAGGCACGGCAGAGGCGAGTGGCTTCCTGCGTCCGTAGAATCAGGATTGATCCATGGAAGCAGATGGCACAATGCAGTATCTGGACAAGGTAAAGTTCAGATACAGATCATCAAGTGATGGGCTATGCAAAGTGTGTAACCTTTTATGCATGGCGACGAGGTACAGGTGTTAAAAGTGGGTGTACTCTAATGTGAGTCATTAACGTATAAATACACCATCCATTTTGTGGATTCACTGCACATTGAATACACATCGACTAAACATCGAATATACATTCTTGTGCTTGTATTTCTTTCTACTCGCAGCTATGCCTGTTAAAAGATTTCAAAGAATAGCAGCATGAGAATTAAGGAGATGTACACCAGCAGACAACGAATTGCAGATATCCAATGCTGGTTAGCTGCTTTTGGCCTCGTTGTGCCATTAACCACCGTGTGCTATTATGCACACGGAAAAAACAAACAACACACGAGGACACCAACGGTAACTAACGCGTAAGTATATTTATATAACTATATAATACAGTACATCTATTATTGTTTATATTGCTGCATATTAATATAACTATATAGTATTGATCTATTTAATTTTTTAGTTATTTCGGTATATTTATATAACTACAGTATATAATACAGTATATCTATTATTGTTTATATTGCTGCATATTAATATAACTATATAGTATAGATCTACCTAATTCTATAGTTTTTCGGTATATTTATATAACTACAGTATATAATACAGTATATCTATTATTGTTTATATTGCTGCATATTAATATAACTATATAGTATAGATCTATCTATATTTATAGTTATTTCGGTATATTTATATAACTACAGTATATAAATTATTGTTAATATTTCTGCATATTAATATAACTATATAGTATAGATCTATCTAATGTTATAGTTATTTCGGTATATTTATATAACTACAGTATTTAATACAGTATATATAGTATTGTTTATATTGCTGCATATTAATATAACTATATAGTATAGATCTATTTAATTTTATAGTTATTTCGGTATATTTATATAACTTCAGTATATAATACAGTATATCTATTATTGTTTATATTGCTGCATCTATAATTGTTTACTGTAAATGATGTGCTGTACTTGTGGCCTACTGCACTGTAACTTATCGGATTGTTGTTTTTCTGTACACTGTAGGGAGACAAATCTTCTGGTCGACAAAATAAGTGAAGAGAATGATGAGAAGAGTGCCTTAAGGGTCAAATACGCTCTGCTGCAAAATCACAATCTCACAGTATCCGAGACCAGCATAAAGAAGATGAGACGCAGAATTGGATGGAAATAGGGACGTGTGAGGTTAGTACTGGACAGTACAGGAGGTTAAAGTGTTGTTTAAGAAACTGTACTGTACCTATAAAATTATTCCTTGTCATTACAGAGCGTACCCTATGATAAGGGACGTTAACAAGGTCAAGAGAGTGGTCCAGGCCCAGGCATGAATCGACAGTGGAGAAACCTTCCAGGATTACATCTTCACTGACGAGTCTACTGTATCGCTGGAGAGATTTGCCACCTTTGCATTCCACAAAAAAGGTCGCATATCTATGAAGCTGCGTCCAAAACACCCAGTGAAGATGCATGTGTGGGGTGCCATCTCTAGGCGTGGACCAGGATGCATTGTCATCTTTGAAGGTAAAATAAGTCACACGCTTTTGCCTTAAGCACTGTACTGTACTAGTGTGCAGTTTTTTGAGCACTTTTCTTTTCTTGTTATAGGAATCATGAATAAAGCTTTTTTCCAACAGCAAATTGTGCCTGAGATTGTGGAATACATCACACGTGAGTTCCCAGATGGTCACCGTTTCTTCCAGGACAACGATCCGAAGCACACCGCGTCAACAGCGCATATTCTTGAGCGCGGTATCAACTGGGTGAAGACGCCAGCGGAGTAAGTGCAGTAACCGTGTCTCATTTTTTCCCACTGTTTTTACTGTGTATCTCTTTAACTAATTTTGCTTTTTTTCCCCCTCCAATGACAGATCGCCAGACTTCAATCCTATCGAAATGATCTGGCATCAGCTGAATGATTATATCCGAAAAGTCGTGAAACCCTCCAAAAATGATGAGTTGGCGCAAGTTTTAATGAGTTTTTGGAACGATGTACTCACCGTGGAACGATGCAATAAATATATTGACCATATTGCGACTGTGTTGACCATTGTGATCGAGTGTAATGGGCAAGCATCAGGAAGGTAGTATGGTATAGTACTGTACTGTAGTATGGTAAGTATAGGTACACCAAGAACAGTACTGTATGATACAAGTAAGTATGGCACAGGTTTTTTCTTTCCTGGGAGAGCAGCACTAGCCATCTGGTTACAAAGTATTTAACAGTAGTCACAGTATGCAGTAGTTCCAGTATAGACTATTTTGACAGTACTAACTGCATACTGTAGTCCAATATGGAGTAGCTATACAGTACACAATGCCTAATATGCACCTAACTGCACAATTTTTTTCTTTCATGAGAGCAGCACTAGCCATCTGGTTGCAAAGTATTTAACAGTAGTTACAGTATACAGTAGTTCCGTATAGACTAGTTTGACAGTACTAACTGCATACTGTAGTCCAATATGGAGTAGCTATACAGTACACAATGCCATAATATGCACCTAACTGCACTAATTTTTTCTTTTCTTGTCTTTTCAGAGAAAAAAAGGATGGAAAGGGGGAGGGGGGTATCATGTGTACATTGTGTGAACTGTGTGAACAGTAAAGTGTATCTAAAGTGCAGTCATGATTTACACAAAACCTCCCCTCTCTCAATGAACTACACAGAATGAGGAAGAAGATAAAGACGGAAAATGTTATATTATTATATATATATTATATATTATTAATTAATATTATTATCAATGTGCATTATTCATGATTATCCACCGGCCCTCAATTTTCAACTGACATAAGAACTGAATAAAGACTGCTTTTTGTATTATTCATGATTATTTGTATAGTTGTATTTTTTGTTCCTGATAAAATAAAATAAATATTTCTTTACATTCATGATAATCATAATCTTTGACACCCCCCCCTACACCAAAGAAAAAGAAAGAATGACAAAAAGTGGTAACTTACTGCATCAAAAACATGAATCAGATTATGTTTTTTTAACTCTCAATTTCACAGTGATGTGCAAATTAGATTTACATATCAAATTCGAGAAGGGATTATCACAAGTGTTACCGTAAACAAAGCCTCAAAGGGTTGGGGTGGTGGATGGATGAGTCATGCACAGTAATCATCAGCTAGCTCCCTTCCCAAAGAGGATTACAGAGAGGTGACTCAAAGCCAACAATAGGAAAATTAATGAATGGTTCTGGAGAGGTGTCGATAAGAGGTTCAAATCCTTGAGCGAGCCTTGTGTGTGTGTGTGCGTGGGGGGAGGGGGGTACAGGGTACAGCTGCATGAAGGATTAGCTGTACTGTAGTTCAAAGATATGACATATTTTCAACAGGCCGGTCATAATAATAATTTGATCCCCACACCCCCAAATACATAAAAACCACACAAATCAACCATGTGCAGTCAAACGCACAGTGTCGCTGTCAAAAACTACAGCACAGATTGAATATCGTAAAATCAAGATGGTTTAGGCAGGTTTGTGGAGAAAATACAAATAAAAAATGACGAGAAAAAAAAAATATTTTTTTTTGATCACTCACTCTTGAACTTCGCAAGCAAGCAGTGGTGAAGTAATAGACGCATGCGCAGTAATCATCAGCAAGCAAGCAGGAATGTGATTGAAACCAGAAAGACACACATTCAAAGGAATGGTGTGGGAGAGGTGTACTGCACTGTAGATAAGATAAGAAGTTGAAATACTGCAGTGCAGTAAATTAGCCTGTGTGTGCGGGCGCGAGCGAGGGGAGAGTGCTGTATATGCCAAAATGTGATACTGTTACAGTACACACCTATGCGTTTCAACAATGTTCAAATGAGACATACAGCACTGCACATGCATGCAAATATATGCAAATTTACAATTACTGCGCGCGCACACGCAGAATGTGTACTGACGTACTGTAGGTTGAACTGCTAAAGTATTAGACTTTGAAGACAACAGCTCGCGAACGCCCCCCTGAGTTTTTAGATGGTATTGCAATATTGCAGACAGCGCTAATAAAATGCTAATATTACGAGCACTGAAATACCGGAACATATTCCGGAAAAAATTAAAAATACTGCATCTGCCCGCGGTTATCAGAGTTGCGCCAATACAGCCGCATTAGGATAAAGGCAGCCGCCACTGTATATTAAACATAACATTTTTAAAGCTACAATGCAGTAGGCACCTCATTGAGGCAGCTTGAAAAATACTGTCATCAATTAATACTTTAAGCAAAAGTAAAGCTTTTACAAATATAAGATGCCATGGTTAATACTGCAGGAGAGAACAAAGGGCCAGATTCACCAAATTTAGATAAAGTGGAGATATTCTTGAATTGTTTTCTATATATAGTAGTTACTAGATTACCCATATCATGCCTCATTATAGTGGGATCAAAGAAATGTAAGTTGTCCCCCTTGATTTCGTATGTCAATTTAAAATTGTGTTTATTTTGATTAACGAGGGGAAAGAATTCTTGCAGGAATTCATATGTACCCTTCCACAGAATGAATATGTCATTGATATACCTGCCCCACATCTCAATGCATGCTGTGTACTTCTCATTTGGTTCACTGAAAACACCTGTCTCTTCACACCAGCCAAGGTACAAATTTGCATAGGTATGGTCACAGGTGGTCCCTATTGCCATACTTTGGATCGTAGAGAGACTGATTAAACAGAAAATAGTTATTTGTTAAAACATGGTCAAGTTAATGAAGAATAAATGCATTGTCTTGCAAAAACTGGCAAACTCTTTATCTCAGGAAATGTGCTACTGCCTTCATGCCTTTAATATTGGGTATAATAGTCTAAAGTCAAGGCCAACCATTAGTGTATCAGAATCCATGGGGATACCTTTGAGTCTATTTAGGATATATTTTGTTGTGGAGGTATGAAGGGAGTGTAGTCATGAAGGATCACAGTACTTTATCAATATATGTACTAACCTATTCCCTAAGATTGCTAATTCCTGATATGATGGGTCTGCCAAGAGGTGAAAATGTGTTCTTATGAATTTTGGGAAGGTGATAGAATGTGTCCAACTAGGGAATTTTCACCAGAATAAAATCATATTCTTGCTTGGTAATTACTTTAGTGTCCAAATCTTCCTTTAGTATTCTGATTAGTTATTACCTGAAGACCACAGATGGATCTGCATCTAGAATGTTATAGCAGGATGTCGACAGTAGACAGAAACTCTCCTTTGCATAGTCATCATACTGTAATAACAGTGTTCCCTCCCTTATTAGACGATTTGATAATTACATCCTTAGCCTCTGTTAATTCCTTCATGGCCCTCCATTCACTCCTCATATTGTCCCAATGCAGGGAGTGCGGTAGTTTGTTAATATCATTAATGACCAATGGAGAGAATAATTCCACATTTGCCCATGTCTTTTCAAGTTGAGTGATGGTAGACCAGGTTCTAAGGTCTGAAAAAGGACTGTGACGGTGGGGGTATCCAGCCTTCATAATAAAGGTGAAGCTCGGCCGGTTACTCCTAAAAACCATGGGTCCCCGGTGGCTGGTTGGTCATCAGTCCCTGTTCCATGTTAGAATAGGACACCAAGGGCTATGTAAGGGGACTGCCCGATCAGAAAGAGATTCTTGCAAGACCATCTTGTTTATTCCTAGGCTTGATCCCGTGAAGCCACAGCAGTCTTTTCAAAGGTGCTTTGCTCGTGATAGCAAAGCACTAGGCACTGAGGTGACGGAGAAGCCTAGCCAAGCTGAGGACAAGTGCTAGGGACGCAACAAAGGTCTGACACAAACTAAGCCCAGGTGAGAGGGGTAAGCCAGGTATCTATCCAGTTGATAGTACCGTGGTGTTCCTGGATGTGGAGCGGACAGGATACGCCTTCCTGAAGCAGGTGCCCTAAACCTAGTGAGGCTAAGGACTCCCCCTATACCCCAGTTAAGTAAGTGTTCCCTGTATTTTTTGTTCCATTGTATGCCTAGAATAAACCCCATTTTATTCCACTTCTGTGTCCTGCCTAGTGAATGTATTCTGGAAGGTATAAGGTATTAAAAGTACTGCTCTCCAGTGACACACTTTATTTCTGGTGGTAGCAGTGGGATCACTAGGCTTTGAGCTGGGATTTCTTTCGGAGAATCAAAGCTCAAAGTCGGTCTTGAAGTTTCAAGATCTCAGGACAAGAAGTGTCAGGCATACATTACACAAAGTAGGGAATCTCGCCATTCCATGTCCCGTTAGATTGAGTGAATCTGAAGATGTTCCTCCAAGCAGAACGGAACAGGAGCTTGGACGAGCCACAGTCACAGTCTGCTGTGAGGGCTATGGGCTGCCCATGGTCGTTCGAGCAAAGGTACTCCTCACAGAGGATATGGAGATTTATTCAACTACTGTGTCCTGCATAGTGAATTAATCCCGGAAGGTAAAAGGTGTTAAAAGTTGTGGTCTTCCGTGACAAGCACCTTCGCCCTGTACCCTCTTGTTCTCATCTGGTAGACTGGTGAGGTCTTGCAGGCATGCAACATTATTTTAAAATTCTCTCAGTGTTTTAGTGTACAGATCAGCGATTCACAAAGCAGTGTTCACTGAATCGCACTGTAAAAGCTCACCATTTCTTTTCAACAGCTTAAGGCGGGCGCAAAAGAGATGGAGACAGTCATAAAATAAGAGGCCAGCGGGGGTCTCCGGGTGGTCCCCACAGGTGTCTGTGGGCCCTCGGTGGTCCTCATGGGTGTCCTTGGGCCCTCAGGTGTCCTGCGGTGTTTTAACGGGGCCTCGGTTGGTCCCCGCGAGTGTCTGGAGGCCCCACAGGGGTTCCTGGTGGTCCCCCAGGTGTTGTGGGGTCCTCGGGTGGTTCCTAGGGGCCCAAGGGTGGTCCCCACAGGTGTTCAGGTGTCCCCACAGCCTGCAATACCAATACTGTGCCCCCCCAAAAAAATCACCAATAATTTAGAATAAATACACCCCCCCACCCCCTCTCCTTAACACATAACACATTAACTAGAGTAATGGGCAAAATTACTATTATCCAGATATGGATAATAGTGCATTTGCCCATTTAAAATAAAACATTAACAAGCAGAAATAAATGTAAAAAACTTTCACTTACCCCTGCCAGTCTGCCACGATGAAGGCCGTCCTCATCTTCATCACCGTCCATGACTTCCTTTGCCAGAAACAATACAAAATAAAATACAATCTAATGGCCCCTAAACCACCATCCCCCACTACCCACCCAGGAGGCCTAACCACCCCCCCAGGCAACACATCCACCCGTTCATTGGTACAATGGATAAATCATGCTCATATAATATGGGCATGAATTTCCACTATTGCCTTAAATGGTGAAGCTAAAATAAAAGGCCCAAAAGAAAAAACACATTACATAGTGATAAATTAAAAGACACTTCCCTTGGTCAGGACTGCACGAACATACTCAACTCGAGGAGAATTTGGCCATCACCCTGAGTTCACAAGGTCTCAGCAAACAGACACAACGAGCGCTCGGAGAAATTAAGATTTCAGACACAAAGCAGTTCTTAGTCTTCACTTCTAATTTTATTAAGGCTGCAAGCAGTTTTTATAGGTATTCACAAAGGCATTTCTAGGACATAACAGAGAATACAATCAGCATTATTTCTGGTGGAAACCAGAATTTAAGGTCTACGTGTTTTCCTTAGCTTGTTATTTGTAAGGAAGACCTTGTTTATGTCCACCTAGCTGGGGTCTTCAGCTGTGGCTTGTTTACTTAACAAACATCTCAAAAGAAAAGATAAGGCTTCTTGCTGAGTACAAAACTGGTTCAGAGTTCAGTTTTCTAAAAAGGATTAAGTTAAAACTGGAACTTACAGCAACATGAAATGGAAGACAGATATATGAAGGACAGATTAATAATGTTAACCCTTTAAATTCTCTCCTTATGTACTCTAAAGAACAATCACTTCAGGCCTGGCCCTTTTATCACTCATACCCTACTCAGGAGAGGAAAAACTCATAAAGAGAAACCTTCAAGGGACCATGTGGGTATTGAGGACCAATCCCGTATTGGTCATCATGCTGGATAATCAGTGATGAATAAATGGGCAGCTTCTGATCAGTGACAAGCATACTTTTGTTAGAGGGGGGGAGGGGTTTGATACATACATAGATATGGAGGTAGAAGCGGGTTTGGATACACTTTTACACATAGATCTGATTATACATGTGGCAAGTTGGAAAATTGCATAAAAACCAGTAGGAGTCCAACAATTGCTATTATATCATACAATATTGCAATACTGTTGCTCTAATTTGTTGCTTTTTTTCTGCTAAACCTTAAAATAGCATCTTTAGTATTGTTAAAAGCAGTGTCTATATCTACCACCAAAAGATCTAATTTTTGCATATAAATCATATATTCCTAAAAAGGGTATTAGACCTCCCGCAACTCTCTTAGCTGAGCTACTTTTAATAGTTATTGCCCTTCAATTTCGTGTTCTTTCTTAGGTAGGGTGCACATTATTTGAAAAGCAGGTGAATTCTATTTCTGAGAATAAGTGGGGGTTGGTGGGGGTTAATATTTCTAGGAGCGACTGCACAACACATACATCTTACATACTACATTTACTCAAAATATCGGAACAGTGGACTGCAGCCAGCACCCACAAGGATGGCCACTACTTTGACCTGGTTTTCACTAAGAACTTTTCTCTCTCCGATTTCTCCATTTCCCCTTTTCCTCTCTCTGACCATCACCTCATCTCATTCTCTCTATCTCGCTTCTCCCCTTCTCCACCTCCATCTATACCCCGGTTCTGCAGAAACCTGCGCTCTATTCACTTACCTGACTTTGAGTCCACTTTACGCTCCTCCCTCTCCTCTCTCAGCTCTGCTACAGACCCCGACAACCTGGTCAGGAACTACAACTGTCTTGTCCTCCTCTCTTGATCTACATGTCCCGCTTTCTCTCTGCCGCACTCGCCCTTCTAACCCTAGACCCTGGCTAAATTCCCACACACGCATGCTGCGTTCCTCCACTCGTTCCTCTGAACGCCTCTGGAGGAAGTCTCACACTCTCGCAGACTTCCTTCACTACAAATTTATGCTATCCTGTTTCAACTCTGCCCTCTCGCAAGCTAAACAAGCCTTCTTTTCTGCACTAATCAACATGCACAAGTCTAACCCACACCGACTGTTCTCTGTCTTTGATACTCTACTCAAACCACCCTCAGCTGCCTCTCCTTCCTCCATCTCCGCTCAGGACTTTGCTGACTATTTTAAGGAAAAGTTGGAATCCATACGTCAGAACATCCCCTCGTGTTTCTTCCTCCCAGCCTACACCTCTTCCTAACTCTCCTGCTGTCTTCCTTGACTCTTTTTCCACTGTCTCAGAGGAGGATGTGTCGCTGTTGATCGCCTCTTCTCCCTCTACCACTTGCCCTCTTGACCCCATTCCCTCCCATCTCCTAAAACCTCTTGCTCCTACTATAGTCCCTACGCTCACACACTTTTATAACTCCTCCCTCTGCTCTGGAACGTTTCCATCCTCCTTCAAACATGCAACAGTCATACCATTACTCAAAAACAGCAAGCTTGACTCTATCTGTCTTTCTAACTATCGACCTGTCTCCCTCCTGCCTTTTGACTCTAAACTCCTTGAACGTCTTGTATTCTCTCGCTTGCTCCATTTTCTCAACACCTATTCTCTCCTAGACCTTCTACAATCTGGCTTCCGCACTGCTCACTCCACGGAAACAGCCCCCACTAAAATAACTGACGACCTCTATGCTGCCAAAGACAGAGGTCATTACACTCTGCTCATATTACTCAACCTCTCTGCAGCATTTGATACTGTGGATCACCCTCTTCTCCTTCACATTCTCCATACTCTTGGTATTCGGAACAAAGCTCTATCCTGGATCTCATCCTACCTCTCCCATCGTACTTTCAGTGTCTCTTCTGCTAACACTTCCTCCTCCTCCTCTATTGATCTCTCTGTGGGGGTACCCCAGGGCTCTGTCCTGGGACCTCTTCTCTTTTCTCTGTACACACTCTCTCTAGGTGACCTAATAACATCTTTTGGGTTTAAATATCACCTCTATGCTGACGACACACAAATATACTTTTCAACACCCGACCTTACACCTGCTATACAGACCAAAGTTTCTGAATGTCTCTCTGCTATATCATCCTGGATGGCCCTCCGTCGCCTTAAACTCAACATGGCTAAAACAGAGCTCCTCATACTTCCTCCCAAACCTGGCCCTACTACCTCCTTCCACATTACTGTTGGAACTACGATCATTCACCCAGTAGCCCAAGCACGCTGCCTAGGGGTCACACTCGACTCCTCTCTCACATTCGCCCCTCACATTCAAAACATTTCTAAAACTTGTCGTTTTTTCCTCCGCAATATAACAAAGATACGCCCTTTCCTCTGTTGCTCGACTGCTAAAACTCTGACTCAGGCCCTCATTCTCTCCCGTCTTGATTACTGTAACCTCCTGCTGTCCGGCCTTCCTGCCTCTCACCTGTCTCCCCTACAATCTATCCTAAATGCTGCTGCCAGAATCACTCTACTCTTTCCTAGATCTGTCTCAGCATCTCCCCTCCTGAAATCCCTCTCCTGGCTTCCAATCAAATCCCGCATCTCACACTCCATTCTTCTCCTCACTTTTAAAGCTTTACACTCTTCTGCCCCTCCTTATATCTCAGCCCTAATTTCTCGTTATGCACCATCCCGACTCTTGCGTTCTGCTCAAGGATGTATTCTTTCTACCTCCTTTGTATCTAAAGCCCTTAAACCTTTTTCACTGACTGCCCCACACCTCTGGAATGCCCTTCCCCTCAGTACCCGACTAGCACCCTCTCTATCCACCTTTAAGACCCACCTTAAGACACACTTGCTTAAAGAAGCATACGAATAGCACTGTGAATATTCTGAACACATGATACATAAAGCTTGGCCCCCTGCAGACGCACTTACCAGAACTCCCTCCTACTGTCTCTGTACGTTCTCCCTACCTACCAATTAGATTGTAAGCTCCTCGGGGCAGGGACTCCTCTTCCTTAATGTTATGTTTATGTCTAAAGCACTTATTCCCATGATCTGTTATTTATATTATCTGTTATTTATTCGATTACCACATGTATTACTACTGTGAAGCGCTATGTACATTAATGGCGCTATATAAATAAAGACATACAATACAATACAACAGACACAATGGCTACCTTGGTCAAAATAGATGACTTGTGATCCTTTCCTTGTGGTTGACACACGCCCCTGGGTGACCTCCCCACCTTATTCACATCCAGTCTTCTCAGCCCCCTCTTATCCTTAAGAGACAGTCTATTTAAGGAACAGTTAACCACGTCATAGTCCTGGTGGACCTAGTGGTCCTATAGTGCATAACTTGATAACATATGTCACTGCCGGCCATTATGTTAGCCAGGTTGATTTCTCCTTCTGCTGCTGAATCCATTTCCGGGGGAGTACTGATGTTGTCATCACTGAGCAAGGGTGGGTGTGCAACATACTTCTGGATCAAAGTTTCACTGTGCATCTCACATACAAACTGAGCAACGATGAGTACTGCCAACACACAAACCAGAGCATTCACAAGCTTTGCTCCCAGCAAAAATAATCCAACCACCAAGTCCCAACAGATCCCATCCCACATCTCCACCTTTAATCACTGGTGCCACTTTTCCCAAATAATATGACCTGGTCTTTGTTTACCAGGATCCCATTATATGACAAAAGAGTGTGTATATATGCTATACACAGGACAATAAAAACAAAAGAAATATTACTAAACAAACTACTGTATACCTGTTACTACCCTATCATCTTTGTGTGTACACTACTTACACAAACCTAATAGAATATACATTGTAATTAAAAATAATAAAACCCGTAAAGAAAAAAGGTTATTAAAAGTTCAAAGTTCATGTGTTGAGGTCCGGATTTTTGCCTATGAACTTTTCTCCCTCTTTGGTTAGTGCCGGGTTTTATTATGACCCAAAAACACCAACTGAACATGGCTGTGTCTTTAGGCCTTCCCTCCTATGTTGAGGTTTAATTTGAAGCGACCGTGGGTGCACTTGCGGAACATGGATCCAGGAAAAATATTTTGACGGAGTAGAATCTATATTGGGCATCTCCACTTTAGATGAAAAGCGCTTTTGTGTAGAATCTGCTTGAGCCAGTCACCTTTATTTAGGTGATGTTGCTTCATCTAATTGGAAGGACTGCACCTGGACATGAGACACTCAAACATTAAGTCTACAAGGTACCTGGGGTGACCATTGGTCTACCCATGAGAAAAGTTTCTTTCTGATAGACAAGACAGCAATAATATACCTCCTTTTGTTCACATCTTATTTCATCTTATTACATGTGAACAATATCTCACAAAGTATGACAGCATAGAAAACATTACTTTAGTGGCCTAAATATAGTTGCCTGACTATCCAGCCTTGAAAAAGCACTCGCGAAACGCGCGCGTCGGCAAGCACGTGACCACGTGCACGCGGAGGAGACTGAATTCATGTACACTGACTCAGAGTGACTGAGAGAGTCAGCGTGGCTCCACCAGTGCACAGTACAGGACTATTAGGGTCCCAATGGATTCATTAGTCACACACCACTAAAGGCAACAAAGTATCTGGCGAAACACTGTATCATTAAACTATCTAAGGCAGCCTGTATGCTATTACCCTGACACAGCGTCAAGCTCATAGGGTACAATATATACATATAGCACAACGGCAACCTAACCAGCAATTAACCTCTGGAGTGCTAGAACACTACCACACATGAAGAGCACTGCACCAAATGGGGACAGGTCTCTCAACTGACCGATATACATACCCCAAAAGGAACAGTACTCAGCTATTCACTTGCCATCTACCTAGATTAGAGTAATAGCAGTGCCACTTTATAAACCAGTATATAATCCTACATACTAGATTTCAGTACACCCCAGGCATAGTATACTTGGGATGTATATGTACTAAGCACTACACACCTACCCTAATATACCACCAACTGTACAGGGAGGTGACAGTAATACATCAACAGGGTGCACTTTGACCAAGATCTGTTTACACACAATCTTTAATATGCTTTCAGCTGCAAAGTAGCAGCATAGAATAGGTCCTACAGTAAAGAGCACTAACTAGTATCACAATACTGGGGCACTACATGTGTGACCCTAACTGCTGACAATTAACAAGCACTCTAGTCTGTTCACTCTATACGAGGAACACTAGGGCCAGTGAACTATCCAAACACTGGACATTAACCCATTAATGTACACTCTTCTGGACATACTTATCCATTAGAGACAGTAACACTTGGTATATTTAATCATCGTTTTAAACCCCAATATTTTAACGTCATTGTCAATTAATAAAGTTATTTTAAAAACTCACCATATCACATTGGAATAGAGTGCTATCAATAGGGGCTCTGTCTGTCTATCTGTGTACTAAGTTACATGCTCCTAGCAGCACCACTCCCCTAGCCACATATTCAAGCTGCAGCGGGGGTACACCATAAGTTTCTATTTGATGGAACCTTACAAATAATTTTTACTCCTAAATTAACTATCATGCACACTCATTATTCAGACACACAGTTGTACCTCTATATTCAAATATGCAAGTGATGACAATTAGAGGGTTATATGCATTATACTCTCTTGATCAAAGAAACTGTGTGTTATAATAGAATATTCTGTACTGTGCAAATATTTATATTAATAGACCAAATACAAGGAGTATACTTTCTATGTACTTTATAAGCAATCTGTGAAAAACTATATAAAAAGTGCTTAAATCTTGACGACCTTATACTAAAGGTACATCCAATTAGCATATAGCACCTTACTAGGCATACAAACTGTTAACAACCTGTAAGGAATCCGCTCCGCAGTTTACTGGTTGCCTTACCTTGCAGACGTGTGCAGTCCTGGAGCACCTCTCCTGATGTTTGCTGCAGCCTGGATTCACTCACCAAAGCTATACACACTCCCTCTGGTATCTACTGCAGCTGTGCAGCCTATCACTGCAACCTAGACTTGCATTCATTCATTGGAGCAGTACCTTCACACCCCCCTCCGGGGATTGGTCCGCTGGCCTTTAAGTATTGTCTTCCCATAATGCTCCCGGCCGAGCATAGTCCTTCCTGGATGTCACTATCTGTTCTGCCACAAGCCCTCGCTTGTTCCTGTCTCTCATGCTGAAGCGGAGTATTCTCCTTGTTGTCTGCAGCTCCAGGTTTCCTAAGGCCGGCTGCTATATTCACGCAGCGGTCTGCTCCAGTCTCCTGTGTTGTAGCTGAGTACTCTTCTTGTTCACTTCAGCTCCTTGTTTCCTGTGACCGGCTGCTATATTCACGCAGCGGTCCACTCCTGTTCTCCTGTGCTGAAGCAGAGGTCTTCATCCCTGCGTCCCTCAGCCTCCTGGATTCCTGCACTGAAGTGGATGTTTCGTCCCTGCGTTCTTCAGTCTCCTGGATTCCTGCACTGAAGCGGAGGTTTCCCTGTGTATCTTCAGCTTCCTGGTTCCTGGGGCCTACTCTTTCCCTAATCTAGAGAGGCCGTGTCCTGGTTCCTGCGCTGAGACAGAGGATTCCCTAGCCCGCTCAGGACTCTTGCGCTGTAGCACTGGTGCACCCGTGCAGCAAAGCGGTGTGCTACTCTGGTCTGCCTACCATCTCCTGTGACCAGTACCATGGGCCATGGTCGTCGCTCGCGCAGAGGCCAACCCCGCGCTCCTAAGCTGAAGCGGGGCTCTCCTGACTACCTGTTGCCGAACTCTTGCCTGAACAATGTTTATCCTGATGTCTCCTGTCCTGACCCTGGCTTTTACAACGACGACGCTGTCTTCTCCAATCCTGATCCTGCGACATATGACTACGAACTGCGCAATCCGGATCAGCCTGCGCGGTCTCAGGTCTGTGCTTTTACAACCCCACCTCAGCCTCGCGGTCCGGTCCTGGTTTGTGGCGAGCACAACCGTGACAGTATGCTCGGCCCCACAAACTCGGACCGCCCTGTGGTGAGGGTTGGTAAGTTTTTGTCTGAAAGCCTGTCCCAGCCTGTAAACCAGTCCCAGTGTGAATACCAGTTTCTATGTGAGATAATACCCCTGATTGAAGATCTGATTGTGTTTGTAGGTTTAACCCCTTTGCAAAACAAATGCCGTAATGATCTCATGATGAAGGTTTACCGCCTCCGGGACTTAAAACAATCGCTGGCCGCTTGTATTTGCTTTCCTGGTTACCCTTTAACTTGGGAAAATGTGTACCCTTTAGAATTGGACGACGCTCAAAAGGAACTCTCTTCCCTGGCCTTGTCTTTAGACATTTATATAGCAAAAGAGGACCCTCTCCTCATGTTGGCTGATGCCCAAAAAACACTCCATATCCTTTCCATGACATTGGACATTTGCATAAAAGAACAGGATCCTCCCCTCGCCAGCTTCGCTGCCGCTTGGCTGTATCCCTGGTCTACCACGGATCCTTGCCCTGAGTGTATGCCCGGGTTCCCTGACACCAATGATATGTTTTCGTTAACCCCTGCCGATCAGTCCTGTGAGGTCCCCCTGGAGAATACATATGTTGCTCTACCCAGCACTAATGTTCTTGTATCAGAGAATAAGTTCATTAGTTCTCCTAATTTTAGCTCAGAAGTACTTTCTCTAGGTCTTGAGGGTTTTCCAGCTTTAACCCCTGCCGAGCAGTCCTGTGAGGTTCCCCTGGAGAATACATATGTTTCACTAGCCAACACTAAGGTTCTACTATCAGAGAATAAGTCCCTTTGTTCCACTATTTATAACTCCGAATCTGTCACTCCAGCTCTTGAGGGTTTTCCAGCTTTAAACTCTGCTAGGCAGTCCTGTGCGCTTTCCCCGTCAGAGAAAGAATCCCTAAGTTCTGTTCCCAGGGTTATTTCTGTATTAACCTCTGTGGGGCAGCTCTCTGAGTTTCCTTTGGTAAATCCCTGTTCTCTGTCAGCCATGGTCACGCCCCTAGCTTCAGACGAGAGATTCCTGGTCTGTCCTAATACAGAGAGAAGATTACCTATATTTTACTCTCAGGCATTGTCTGCATTAACCCCTGTAAATTCTTGCTGCCTCCAAGTTAATGCCTTCGTTTTAGCCTCAGAGAATGAGTCCACAAGTCAGACAGCAGAGGTTGCATTGAGGGATTCCCATAACCGTACGGAGTCCCTAGATATTCTTTGCTATAAATCCCCTGCTTCAGCTCAAGTTTCCGCAGTTTCGTCTCCGGAGACTTCGGCTAAAGTTCTGGTTCCTGATAAATGTATTCAGGAGTCAGGTTTTCCCCTAAGCTTGCTCGCAGAGTTCCTTCTCCCGGGTGTTTCGCTGAACCAGCCTGTCGCCCACATAGCGGTGATCCCTGCTTCAGCGCATAGTTCCCACATTATGGAGTCTGCAGTAATTTCTGGTTTCCCAGACATTCCTTACCAAATACCTACTTCAGAGACCAGTACAGTTATGATTCACCCCCGTGTACTGTCTGAGTTCTCCTCCTCTTTAAGCTTAGGGTTAAAAGCATACAGTAGTCTGTATGTCTCTCCTGGGGTTCATATTATGTTCCCAGGAATGTTTGCTGACGCACGGTTTTCTCCCAAAAGTGACGCTTTTTCATATAGATTAGTAAAAAGCTTGCACACTGTTTCCCTTTTCGCTGAATTGTGTCTTTCTAGTTTTGAGACTCTGAGAGGTAATGATTCTCCTTCTGATTCTGAAGCTCTTCCTACAAGGAGTATCCTGATTGGGGGTCCCCCTGATTTCTCTGTCCAGGCTAATTCTCCAGGGATCAGCATATCTGTGGTCACTTCCTTAGTACTGTCTGAGGTCACCATGCATATATTACAAGTCCTGGGGTTTAAATCTGAGCTATTTAGCTGTCCTGCCTTTGCTGAAACCCAGTCCCTCAGTACTGTGTCTAAATATGCCCCAGCAAACATGGGGTTACTCTGGGAAGAAATGAAAACTCCTGTCTTAAAGGGTATTTTTTCTCACATGTCCAGCAAATCTAGAACCTCAGTAATTGTTTCTAAGTCACTTATCAATACATCTGATTTTTTCTCTAATCAAACCCAGACACCCTCACTATCGGTTAGGAGTCCTGTGATCAGAGATTTTGCACTAGAAAACACACCAATTCATGTTTTTGTCAGGTTAGGTACCCCTGTGGTTAGGGCCATTGCAGTTTCGGAAAAGACTCCTTGTACTCCTAAGGTGCCTGTCATTAAGAGTTTTCATAGTTCATACTTGCTGCTTGTTGATTCTCAGGGCCCTGTCACTGAGGTACAGACTTCAGCTTCTGATGTTAGCTTCCCTCCCACCACTACCCTGGCTCTGCCTTTTTCTCAAGCTACTGATTTGAAGATCCCAAGGACTATTCCTGATTCACTGACAATATTATCTCCCAATGAAGATTTCCCAGTATTGGAGAGCTCTACTGTTGTTTGCTTCTCTGCTCCTGCTAAACCATGGTTTTGTCCCTCGGAATTTTCGGTTGCCCCTGTTATTTCCTCTCAGTTGGAAATACTCTGTACGTATCCCAAGATTTCGGTCCCTATGCCTGGTTTACTGCTTGCCTTGTCACCTTCCATACCAATACCGGGAGATGCTTCCAACCAACCTATACCCTTACTAACCATTACCTGGGAGCCTTCTAGAGGAAAAATTCCTCGCAAATTCCAACATGCAGTGGTCAGCCAAGACTTTTTCTGTTACAAAGTTCCTCCTGGTGTATTCGATCAACTATCAGGGCCGCGGATCCTAGAGTCCGGTTCATTTATTAAAGACTGGGCTTCCTGTAGGGGTTCTCCTGCCGTTTCTGCTCTGGAACCCTCTGGTTCTTCACAGTCCTGGATTTCCAAGTCATTTTGCGAGGCGAGCCATGTACCAAAGATGTTTCTTCCATCAATCTCATATCCTAGAACTGTACTCACCAAAGAACTGCTCGTTTACGGATGCCCTTTCCACCTAAAGAATTTTAGGAACAACTCAATGTCCCCAAGACCCATGGATGGTCCTGTCTGGCCGCAGTTCTCACCGGGGGGTGGGGGTACACTAAGGACTAACCACGAGTCTCTGGAGCACGACTCTAACCCCAATCCTAGACGGTTCAGCAACAATTCCCGGTCCCCCAACTCTAGGTGTGCTCATGTTCGCCCGGAGGTCTCGCGTGAAGGGGGGGGGTACTGTAAGGAATCCGCTCCGCAGTTTACTGGTTGCCTTACCTTGCAGACGTGTGCAGCACTGGATTCACTCACCAAAGCTATACACACTCCCTCTGGTATCTACTGCAGCTGTGCAGCCTATCACTGCAACCTAGACTTGCATTCATTCATTGGAGCAGTACCTTCACACCCCCCTCCGGGGATTGGTCCGCTGGCCTTTAAGTATTGTCTTCCCATAATGCTCCCAGCCGAGCATAGTCCTTCCTGGATGTCACTATCTGTTCTGCCACAAGCCCTCGCTTATTCCTGTCTCTCATGCTGAAGCGGAGTATTCTCCTTGTTGTCTGCAGCTCCAGGTTTCCTAAGGCCGGCTGCTATATTCACGCAGCGGTCTGCTCCAGTCTCCTGTGTTGTAGCTGAGTACTCTTCTTGTTCACTTCAGCTCCTTGTTTCCTGTGACCGGCTGCTATATTCACGCAGCGGTCCACTCCTGTTCTCCTGTGCTGAAGCAGAGGTCTTCATCCCTGCGTCCCTCAGCCTCCTGGATTCCTGCACTGAAGTGGATGTTTCGTCCCTGCGTTCTTCAGTCTCCTGGATTCCTGCACTGAAGCGGAGGTTACCCTGTGTATCTTCAGCTTCCTGGTTCCTGGGGCCTACTCTTTCCCTAATCTAGAGAGGCCGTGTCCTGGTTCCTGCGCTGAGACAGAGGATTCCCTAGCCCGCTCAGGACTCTTGCGCTGTAGCACTGGTGCACCCGTGCAGCAAAGCGGTGTGCTACTCTGGTCTGCCTACCATCTCCTGTGACCAGTACCATGGGCCATGGTCGTCGCTCGCGCAGAGGCCAACCCCGCGCTCCTAAGCTGAAGCGGGGCTCTCCTGACTACCTGTTGCCGAACTCTTGCCTGAACAATGTTTATCCTGATGTCTCCTGTCCTGACCCTGGCTTTTACAACGACGACGCTGTCTTCTCCAATCCTGATCCTGCGACATATGACTACGAACTGCGCAATCCGGATCAGCCTGCGCGGTCTCAGGTCGGTGCTTTTACAACCCCACCTCAGCCTCGCGGTCCGGTCCTGGTTTGTGGCGAGCAGAACCCTGACACAACCCCAAGTATCATTCTTGAGGCAATTTTTCCCTAGTATTTATATAGTGATAATGTGTATATCAGGGGGGACTTCATTTTGTCTGCCGTACAACCATTTTTATACTAACACTGCCATTATGCTTTTTAGTCTGATATTAACTAATCTTTTTACTCACTTAATGTTGGCTGCACTTATCAACTATCTATGTTCAGACATAGTTCCGGAATGAAGTAACAGGAAGTATTGGCCAAGAAGGCACAAACTGAAATTTATGTACGGTCTCAGCACTTCAAGCATGAATTATGAGCTGTGCCCCTGTGCCCCAGACTGGGCAAACTATGAGTTCCCAAAATGTAACTTTCCATCTGTCACTTTAGAGATAAGCATAGAATAAGCATAGAATAAGGGAAGTAAAGCTTGGCACGTATTCACTTTTGTTCGCTCGCCTATAAAACCTGACTGTAACCGTTTAATAAACAGGAGAGGTTTTTGACAACACTCACAGTTGTCCGACTCAATTACTTCTCCTCCGAGCTGCTCGTCTCCTTTTCCAGTGCCCTAACAGTGGGGAAAAGGCCTCCCGGGGGGTGAGAAATCTATCTGAGTACTGGAGAAGATTCCTACGTATATGGAGTAGAGAATAATTATTAACATATAGTGTCATTTACAATCCTATACCTTTACATTGGACATTCCCAGATCCCAAAGGGGATTTTTAACTATACATTTTAGCTCATTTTTTTGCACCATGTCACAAAATATTTTTTTTTGATGTAATAAAATGTTATTGTTTTTTAATTTTATTAAGACCCTACTTTTTCAGATACAGCCTAAGTGATTATTAGCCATTACCATTTCAGTCAATTCAAGTATCACAGAGTGCATGTATTTGGAGGGTCTTTCTTTTGATCCCTAAGGGACCAATTTTGTAAATTTTGTTAAACTATGTATATTTCCTCCTTTGCACCATGATTACTATCCTATCTAAGGTAATAGGAGAGCAGAATAGAAAATATTTTTCTGCTCTCTCAAGTTGAACAAACCTATTTTCCTTCATTAATCAACACGCACAAATCTAACCCACACTGAATACTGGGCACATGATATATAGAGCTGGGCCCCCTGCAACCGCAGTTACCAGAATTCCTTTCTACTGTCTCTGTACATTCTCCCTACCAACCAATTAGATTGTAAGCTCCTCTTTCTTAATGCCATCTTTGTCTGAATCACCTGATTGCCATGACCTGCTACTTACGCCACCTGTTACCTTCATAATTACCATGCGCATTACCACTGTAAAGCGCTATATAGATAGAGACATACATACAATATAATATATATTTCAAACAGTGCGTGTAAGCTTTTACCAGCATTTTCTCTCTTTTTAAATATTCCCAAACATATCCTAATCAGAACAAATAAAATTGAAATGTATTTACTAGTTACACACAAACAGGACACAGAACACAGACACAAAACAACACAGAATTTCACACATCCAACCAACTTTTACAAAAATAACAAGAAAACACATTTCTCACCTATGCTAATAAATAAGAAAACAAAAACAGTTTGATCTTGTAAACTAATTAATAAAAATGTCCTTCTCTTTCCCCATACTGTATTATAACGAACCTTTTAAAACTAATTTGAAAATACTGCCCGTTATTTCTGTGTACATGTTCACCTGATTTTGCCTGGGGAAATTTAGAGGGAAAGAATGTCATTTCTGTTTAAGGAAACAAATCACCTGGCCAGTACGATAAGTATCCTTATTTTTCCAGTGACCGGACTGCTTATAAAAAAAAAAATTGGTAAAAGATCAAATGATCTTTTCCGAATTTGTCCCTTCTTACCCTCCTTTCTTTCCACGGGCACACAAACTCTCCTCTGCCCAGTATTAATTAGTTTGTGTTGTAGTGGGGGTGTACACCTTTAAAGATCAAACTTCAACGTGAGCAATTAATTATATTCTTATTTTAGAAACACTTGCAATACAATAAACCGACATTCCTATTATTCAATGCACATAAGACGCTTCATGGATAGGATTCACTCAGGTTCTTACAAACTCACACACACAGGGTTATTCATACAATCAACCCTTTTACCATATTCATGCCTGAAAATCTAATAAAACATTCTGAGGGAAATAAAAAAAAAACCTATACCTTCTAATATTTTTCTTGTTGAGAGTTTGCAATACATAAAACTCCGTAAACTTTTCAATCCAGACGGGAAAATATTATTAATGCAAATCAATATACACTCATAATCTGTAAATCTGGCACAAATAATTTGGGTTGCATGTCTTAAAATTAAATTGAAAAAATTATATCTTTATCTCTCTTTGATTGACAATTACTAATAACATTTTTAATAATTGTTCCGATACCATAGGGGCAGGGGATAGATATATATTTTGAGAGTGGTAAAAATTTCAGTTGGCAACATCTTATAAATGAAATTTATCTTAACAACATACAATAAGGTTAACAAAAAGAGCAAAATATTGACAAATAAAAGAAATCTTGATAAAACAAAAGAAATCTTGATAAAAAAAAAAAAAAATCTTGAGAAAACAATAGAAAACTTTATATATATATATATATATATGCAAATATAACTGTATGCTCATCTGCATGTCTTAGGCAAGTCTGCAACCCCGCCTTTCCCCATTATCACCCAGCATACAGCACTTCCACTGCAGCAAGGGATTCTGGGAAATGACATGCAAATGAGCACACAGTGTCACTTTTTGCCTCAATAACCATTTTTAACATGGTTCCCTATAGGCTTAAGCTTGCTGCATGGTCACAGCTTTGAGCACAGCCAGGGTTAAGGTGCATACCCAGAAAACCACCCACAGACAGCTGTTTCGACCTTGATGGGTCTCATCAGTGTGGGGTTGATTTTACTGGGAATGCAAGAGAGGCTATGGGATAGGCTTAACTCAGTATTATGTTTTATATATATATATATATATATATATATATATATATATATACACACACACACACACACACACACACACACACACACACACACACACACACACACACACACACACACACACACACACACCTGTGTCTATTCCAACTGAGAGCGTAACTCAGGCGTACACTGTAAATGGGGACTCAAAAACCCACTTTACAATTGTAACGGATGTTCCCTCTGTAGTTGACCCACCCAATCTCATATTGGCCCGTGTAGTCTAACCAGTCCCCCATTACAAGGCGTGTGTGGTGGTGCACCGGCAAGTAACAGGACTCTTGAGTCTCCCGCTTGGTGTTATTAGGGGATGTCATCAGGACAGGTAGCTGAGGTAGTGGGTGCGAGTCCAACTTACATCATGTGCAGCGCCGCCACCTCATCAGGATCTGTGCTTCCGCAGGGAGATGGTCCTGGTGAGGAACTCCTTCTTGGTGCCATCCACTGTTGAGTAATCTCACACTCACACAGTGGGGTTCTTTTTCTCAAGGACATCTTTATTGTATACAGGGATGTAGCAGACTGCCCCATGCAGCTGCCGGCTCTAGCCGCACATCTCTCCGTGATGTCCCTTTGCCAGGTACGCCCTCCCGTACTGAAGTGGGATTCCCTTTCTCCTAGGGAGATCACCGCTGTGCCAGGTCCCTGGACACAGTGTGGCGTAGACAAGCTTAATCTATCACTCGGCTACCGCTAGTTACTGCACTAGGGTCACAAAAGTGTTTCTTCCTCTCTGTACGTTCGGGTTACTATTTCTTCACCAACAACAACACTAACTGTCAGTGTTGTGCCCTTTATACTCCAGGGGGCAGGCGCATCTCTGAGGTCACTATCCAGGGACTCAGAGCATACAGCCACTCCCTTCCTTACACAGGGCACCACACAAGGGTGTGAGGGAAAACCTCCATAACTACTGTGGGCAGGCCTGTATTTACCAGGACTTACTGCCAACAGGGAAGATGTATGCAGTCATTATTATGCATGGCTACATACTCCCCCTGGTTGATACCCACCGTCCCGGCTGGGACCTAAATTTGGTGTACCTTGCGCCAGGAAACACTGCAAAAGAACACACAAATAACATAGCAAACATCATTGCATGGACATAATAATGTAAGCCCAGTACACTCACTGACCAGCAGGGAGCGTTAAAGAAAACAACAGACCACTCTATTGGATACTCAATAATAATGCCGAGGATCTGGCTTCTTCACCTCTCGCCCCGCGGCATCATGTACAGTCACGCTGTATTCTCGTGGTACTCCTCGCTCATTGCAGTATACCACTTTGTGCATATACACACTGCGCCCTATCTTCCAGACCCGCATAAGTTGAGCTACCCTCTGCTCAGCCTGTATCCCTTTTATGGCTCCCCCTCTCTCCACGATATAATACTGTATATCAGTTTTGAGCCATCTCTCCCTATTCTCCTCTATCTCTCGCATTAGAGGTTCAGGGACGTAAGGGTAATCAAGCCCATGGGACTTCCTATACTTCGCCGCAATAGCCCGTTCAGCTCGACACGACCTGGTCAAGCCACCTTGCCCAGCCGCTCCGGGCAACACCCATGACAGGGGCTCATCCGTTTCTACCGGATCATCCAACCCTGCGGACCCCTTAGGAATAACAAGGCCTGCCTGGATTCGATCCCACCTTACCCTTAGGGCCCTAAGGTATGACTCGTCATCAAAGTCACCGGCAGCCCACCAGTGATCAATCACCCCCTCCCTCTCTAAAATAAAGCGGGTGCGGTCGAACCATGATACATACCCCTCGTACAATGGGGCCCACCACCTAGTCTCCTTCCGTTCCTCGGAGCTAGGATCTGTACTCTCTTCTATGGACTCCTCATCAGGCCCACCAGAAGACACCCCAGATGTACCCTCAGATCTCTCATTAACTCTTTTATACGGAGAGGTGTTTCGTACTGTGATACTAAGCCCACTAGGACAATCGCTAGATACAGACACTTGCCTAGACATACTCCCTCCTCCCTCCGACCCATCATCCGACGTACCCAAGTCCAGGCTTCCAGTCCGATCATCGGAAGGACCCCGTGACTCCCCGGACAACCCTAAGCTGGAACTGGACCCAAATAAAATAGTGACGGGTACAGGGGCTTTAACTAGGGCCTTGGGGCTAACCTTGGGTGTGGATGGGGTTTGGGGACGGGACCGAACAGTAGGTACTGACAGGGTTTCGACCTGCTCTCCAGCGATACCTGTCTTGACGTCGCCACAAAGTCCATCTTTATTCTCAACAGCGGAGCTTCTGGGGTTGCAGTTCAAACGTCCGTTCCCCCTGGTAGTAGGGGATCGTTTCCCGCTGCTTGACCTCAGAGGCGGCACCATCTCCCACTCGGGGCCTCCCTGGTCCGCCTGCACCACTTCTGCACACGCACGTGCTGCGACGCCATCTTGGGATGGATCCCCAATCGAGATCTCTTCCTCCACCATGACATCCGGCAACGCCCGTCTGCTGCGCGATCCAGTCTGGCTCTGGACTCGCTCCTCCGGCTCTTCCTCCCCTCGGTTCTGCAACAGGCACGGTGTCTTAGCACCTCGCAGGGTCGGGGTTGATCGACCCGCCTCCGATCCACTAGTCACCACGGCAGTGGGACTCCGGCGATCGGGTGGTCGCGGTACGGGAGACTCTCGACTCCGCATCTCCACACCACGAGGAATTTCATCCCTCCATGGCGTACCAATGATATGACAGTCTCTTTTTATGACTGTCCTACTCGCCAGCCTTGCGCACTCCTCATCCGAGGATTCCAGTTTGCAATTCGGCCGAGGCATCCCGGTAGGAGACCGTCAATGGGCTCCTCGGTGATCACCTCTCCGATGGCTGAGTTTCTCCGTCGGAAGCACCAGTGCTGACTCCAACTCTGCGGGACTGGCACTCTTGTTCCAGAGAGCTCCCGGCTGTTCTTCTCTTGGAATCGGGACATTCCCGGCCACTCCCACAGCCTGCACCGGTACGAATGTGGTCATTGGCCACATGTACTGCAGTCCACAGTGGGGGCATCGGGCCTCGCTGCCCACGGCTCCGCCCGGCAGTCTGCACTGCAGGCAAAGACACGCCACAGTCTCCACACCCTTCACACAGATTATCAGGAAGCCTCCTGGAGCTGAATAAGGGTGAGTGGAAATCACAGGACCTTGGTCCACTTTGTCAGCAGCTTCAGCCATATTTACCAGCGGAGGCACTCGTCTCAGAGGTCTATACTGATCAATGGCTCTTCGCAACTGAAAGGCATGGGCTGATGTAGCAACTCTTCCTCCCATTTTCTCTGTCGACATCCGGTGTAACCGCAAACCACTCCCCCTGGTTGAAACTAGGGGGATGTCTCGTAGATTTGTAGGCTGACCCAGCACAGGTGCGGAGTGAGTCATAGTCCATGAGGGCACGGCTCCAGCTTTCGCGCCAAACTCCTCAGCGGGGTGGAGTTTTCTGGTTGGCGCCAATCCTGGCCAACATTTAGCAGACTGCAAAGTTGCAAGACTTTTTGCAGCATGCCCACGCGGCGTCTCGGGGAAGCGGGAACCGCCATTTTGATTAGTATTGTCCTTTCTTTCATTGAAGGCAGCGTCTGGCTGTTTGTTAATTGAGTTATAACAAAGTCCATTTCGTTCCTCCCATCTAAGCACACTGTCCTGCTCATTATTCTCAGGGGTATCATCCCGAGAACAAAAACACGACAGACACGGCGCAGCCACAGCTTTCACGCCATTCCACAACAAACTCACAAAAGTCTCTTCTGTAGCTTGTTCTTCGTCTGACCGCAATCCTGGACCTTCTGCTCTATGCAGATCCTCCATTCTCGTGGTTCTCTCTCTCCGCCATCCTGGACCTTCTGTTCTGTACAGATCCTACCATTCCGACAGTTCGCTCACCCTGCCATCCTGGACCTTCTGTTCTGTACAGATCCTCCATTCCGACAGGTCTCTCGTGATCGTTGAACACCGATTCTCTGTACGTGGAGCTCCGCTCTGTGGGGCAGCTACCACATCTGTACAATAAACATGCCTTGTGCACCACCTTGTGTACCTAACGTAGATCTGACTCGTGTTTGCACTACCTCAGGCTAGGCTCACTCTTTCTGTGTCTACTGTAACGCTTTCCTCCAGTCTGTGCTCCTTGGTAAGTGATCTGGAATGGAGACTAGAGTACTCTGGCTCTTCCATCCAGTACTTTGGGCGTCGACCTACTTTTGGCTAGCCTAGTGCGGACCCGTCCAGAATTCCTGCTCTCAGTTACCAGTTTACCCCTTAGGCGTCCCCCGCTAGCGCTACCTCAAGGCGACTAGAACAGCAATAGCCCCCGGCTCCAGACTCACTAACCCCTTACGGATCCCAAGGCGTCTTTGCGGCATGCAGCTCCAGCATCTCCCTGACTTCCCCTGGCTCCGTCCCACGCAGCACAAAGTGGCAGCAGACACCTCTCTCTTTCCTAATGTGTGCCTAGCAAAAGCCTGTCCTGTTGACAGGTATCTCAGCAGCGCCTCCAATTGTAACGGGTGTTCCCTCTGTAGTTGACCCACCCAATCTCATATTGGCCCGTGTAGTCTAACCAGTCCCCCATTACAAGGCGTGTGTGGTGGTGCACCTGCAAGTAACAGGACTCTTGAGTCTCCCGCTTGGTGTTATTAGGGGATGTCATCAGGACAGGTAGCTGAGGTAGTGGGTGCGAGTCCAACTTACATCATGTGCAGCGCCTCCACCTCATCAGGATCTGTGCTTCCGCAGGGAGATGGTCCTGGTGAGGAACTCCTTCTTGGTGCCATCCACTGTTGAGTAATCTCACACTCACACAGTGGGGTTCTTTTTCTCAAGGACATCTTTATTGTATACAGGGATGTAGCAGACTGCCCCATGCAGCTGCCGGCTCTAGCCGCACATCTCTCCGTGATGTCCCTTTGCCAGGTACGCCCTCCCGTACTGAAGTGGGATTCCCTTTCTCCTAGGGAGATCACCGCTGTGCCAGGTCCCTGGACACAGTGTGGCGTAGACAAGCTTAATCTATCACTCGGCTACCGCTAGTTACTGCACTGGGGTCACAAAAGTGTTTCTTCCTCTCTGTACGTTCGGGTTACTATTTCTTCACCAACAACAACACTAACTGTCAGTGTTGTGCCCTTTATACTCCAGGGGGCAGGCGCATCTCTGAGGTCACTATCCAGGGACTCAGAGCCTACAGCCACTCCCTTCCTTACACAGGGCACCACACAAGGGTGTGAGGGAAAACCTCCATAACTACTGTGGGCAGGCCTGTATTTACCAGGACTTACTGCCAACAGGGAAGATGTATGCAGTCATTATTATGCATGGCTACACAATATCAACAGGGACTCAAACCCTACTTATGCAAGTCCTACCAGTGAATAAATTCACAGAGGGAAGGTGAGACTCCAAAAATTAGAATGTACTCACGTTTTCCTTTGTGAATTCCACTTCTAGACACCATTTGATAAATTAATAGATACTTCCCTTGGTCAGGACTGCACGAACATACTCAATTCGAGTAGAATTTGGCCATCGCCCTGAGTTCACAAGGTCTCAGCAAACAGACAAAACGAGCACTCAGAGAAATTAAGATTTCAGACATAAAGCAGTTCTTCTTCTTCACTTCTAATTTTATTAAGGGTGCAAGCAGATTTTATAGGTATTCACAAAGGCATTTCTAGGAAATAAGAGAATACAATCAGCATTATTTCTGGTGGAAACCAGAATTTAAGGTCTACGTGTTTTCCTTAGCTTGTTATTTGTAAAGAAGACCTTGTTTATGTCCACCTAGCTGGGGTCTTCAGCTGTGGCTTGTTTACTTAACAAACATCTCAAAAGAAAAGATAAGGCTTCTTGCTGAGTACAAAACTGGTTCAGAGATCAGTTTTCTAAAAAGGATTAAGTTAAAACTGGAACTTACAGCAACACGAAATGGAAGACAGATATATGAAGGACAGATTAATAATTTTAACCCTTTCACATAGTAAAAGCAACACATTACAAATGCCAATAAAACAATTTCTTAGCACAGTGGGTACATCATGCCTGTATAATATGTGCATGATTTAACACTATGGCAGTGAATGGTCAACCTACAATATAAACAACCACCAACAATATCCAATGCAATCTAAACAATCACCGAATAAACAAGTAAACACAACAAAATTATCACCTATCAATTAAGCAAATACAAAATTGCCACCAGAATTAACAATTAAAACACCAAAACAGAACCATAAAGAAATAAAAGAAATTTCCAAATAAACACCATTATTCAAAATCAAAATATCAAAAATAAACCACTATTAAAAAGCAAACACCAAAAAAATACAGAAATAAACACTTTAAAAAAACACCATCAGTGAAAATTAAAACACAACAGGAATAGCATAAATATTTAAAAACAAATAACAATAATACATTTAAAAGAAATACAAGCAAGCATTTGCCAAAAAAAGCAAACTAGCTTTTTTCCTTAAAGGTTTCACATAGTCTTTAAAGCAGGAATATATTGTAGAAAGCAGAATATATATTTTCTATTAAAGGAAAAGCTACTTCAAGCAGTCACTATTGTTTATATTTTATAATTGGGGTGTCTGTTTGCTTGCAGCTGAATCCAATCTCTCAAACTCTCTTGGAAATTCCACCAGTCATGCTAAAGTCGGCACCCTAAGAGAGTCCCCCCAATATGCCATCACTTCTCCTCTCCACTAATCCAGCATGGAGAGAGTTAGCATAATGTTGAGACACTGCTTCAAAAGACCTGGAGTTTGTCAGCTCCTCCCCGGCACATCGGCCGTGAGGGGGGGGTCTGTTTGTTGTACAACTTAATTCACTCTCTCAAACTCTCTTGGCATACCACCAGGTGTCGCGCCAAAGGCAGCACCCCGGTGAGGGTTGTTAGGTCCCAAGGGTTGAGGGAGGGTGATGGTAGGGGTTAACCCATTTGCTTTAGCAGTTAGTAAGGCATTGCATGGCAATGCCTTGCTAGCCACTGAGGTAGAAAAAGAGGGGTAAGTACTTTATTTTAATTTGTGTAGTAACTGTCACGGGAGAAAAGGTTATTTACACCTTTTTACCATGATCATTCATTGAGCAAAACAAGATAATGAAATAAATTGTAATTTATCCGGCATAAATTCGCTTACAAACAATGATACACAAAAAGACACACTTACTTTGGGTCTTGGGTCGAAAACTAGACTTTCCTAGGTGTGGGAAATCTATGGGAGAGTTTTACCCTGACTGGGACTAAGCCCGAAATCTCCTGGAACCCAAATTGGCATAAAATCCAAGCCGCATCCGCTACGATCGTTTCTGAGAACTTGGGTGCAAAACTATGGACTTAGACTCTGGCGGGCAGGCTTTTCAGGCTCAAAATCAAAGCCGGTTGCTCTGCTATTTACACAGAAGCAACTTTGAAAAGCCCACCCTCTTAGTGCTGAATCGTGCCTGCATTTTCCAGGGGAGGTATTGCCGGGACAATGTGCCTACATGTATCCGAGAATCAGGCATGATTCCGGCAATATTTATGTGGGAACCGACATCTCCGGACCCCAACCTCCTAGGCACATACTGTCAACGGTTCCTCCCCAAAACCCCCCATTGAAACTCATACTCTAGCAATCCCTGCTGAATTGCATGCCCGGAAAGGGGAAAAATACAAAACATGCTTTTAATACATACATAATTACACAGTGATACAAGGTTACTGGGTCCAACAGCTGACTCTCTATGGGACCCTTATACACGGATCAGGGGTAACCAAAATGGGATTGACCTTTATTAGACAGCCTGGTTACCCCCTCCTGTCACAGTAACCCCTTTATAACCCTTAGTTGTCAGCTGGTCATGGAAACCCATGATTAGCTGATCACTTTGGCGACTAAGTGCTTAATATGTACTTACATGTATTGTATGTTTTGGTTTTATCACCTATTACATGTTGGATTTGCTTATGTTGTCTATGTGTGTAATGTCATCTTCCAGGTAAGGGGAGCGCTTGTTGATCATGTGGTGAAATATTGTAGTGCCGGCGAGTATTCTAAAACAAATCTGGGGCAATCACCAACAAGACCCAGGCAAAAACAGAGCTCCTAATACTTCCTCCCAAACCTGGCCCTACTACCTCCTTCCACATTAGTGTTGGAAGTACCATCATTCACCAAGTAGCCCAAGCACGCTGCCTAGGGGTCACAATCGACTCTCTCACATTTGCCCCTCACATTCAAAACGTATCTAAAAGCTGTCGCTTTTTCCTACGCAATATAACAAATATACGCCCTTTCCTCTGTTACTCAACTGCTAAAACTCTGACTCAGGCCCTCATTCTCTCCTGTCTCGATTACTGTAACCTCCGGCTGTCCGGCCTTCCTGCCTCTCACCGGTCTCCCCTACAATCTATCTTAACGCTGCTGCCAGAATCACTCTATTTCCGAAATCTGTCTCGGCGTCTCACCTGCTGAAATCACTCTCCTGGCTTCCTATAAAATCCCGCACTCAATTCTCCTCCTCACTTTTAAAGCTTTACACTCTTCTGCCCCTACTTACATCTTAGCCCTAATTTCTCGCTATGCACCATCCCGACTCTTGCGTTCTGCTCAAGGATGTCTTCTTTCTACCCCCTTTGTATCTAAAGCCTTCTCCCGCCTTAAGCCTTTCTCACTTACTGCCCCGCACCCTTGAATGCCCTTCCCCTCAATACCTGACTAGCACCCTCTCTATCCACCTTAAGACACACTTGCTTAAAGAAGCATATGAGTAACACTGTGGCTAATACTATACACGATACATAAAGCTTGGCCCCCTGCAGATGCACTTACCAGAATTTCCCCCTTTCTCTGTACGTTCTCCCCACCAATTAGATTGTAAGCTCCTCGGAGCAGGGACTCCTCTTCTGAAATGTAACTTTTTTGACTAAAGCACTTATTCCCATGATCTGTTATTTGTTATTTATATGATTGTCACGTGTATTACTAATGGGAAGCGCTATGTACACTAATGGCGCTATATAAAGACATACATTCATACATACATAGTAACCCAGTGCCATTGTAAGCCATGCATGCCCATGCCATCACACTGCCTCCACCGTATTTTACAGGTGTTGTGGTATGCTTCGGATCATGAGCCGTTCCAAGCCTTCTCTATACTTTTTTCTTCCCATCATTCTGGTACAGGTTGATCTTAGTTTCATCTGTCCAAATAATGCTGTTGGCATTGGGTTGGCTTTTTTAGATATTGTTTGGCTATGTCTAATCTGGCCTTTATACTCTTGAGGGTTAGAATGGGTTGCACCTTGTGTTGAACCCTCTGTGTTTGCTCTCGTGAAGTCTTCTCTTTATGGTAGACTTGAATAATGATATTCCTACCTCCTGGAGAGTGTTCTTCACTTGGCTGGATGTTGTGAAGGGGTTTTTCTTTACCATGGAAAGGATCCTACGATCATCCACCACTGTTGTCTTCCGTGGAGGTCCAAGCCTTTTTGTGTTGCAGAGCTCACCAGTGCGTTCTTTTTTTCTCAGAATGTACCAAACTGTTGATTTGGCCACTCCTAATGTTCCTGCTATCTCTCTGATGGATTTTTTTTTCCAGCCTAAGGATGCCCTGTTTCACTTGCATTGAGAGCTCATTTGACTGCATGTTGTGGGTTCACAGCAACAGCTTCCAAATGTGAATGCCACATCTGGAATCAACTCCAGACCTTTTACCTGCTTAATTGATAATGAAATAACGAAGGAATAGCCCACACCTGTCCATGAAACAGCTTTTGAGTCAATTGTCCAATTACTTTTGGTCCCTTGAAAAAAAGAGTGGGCTACATATTTAAGAAATGTAATTCCTAAACCCTTCCTCCAATTTGGATGTGAATACCCTCAAATTAAAGCTGATAGACTGCACTTTAAGCCCATATTCATTATTTGACTGTAACTTGAATTTATTTTGGTACACAGCTGAAATAACACAACTTAAATCAGTTTCCAATTATTTCTGGACCTAACGGTATATGCACACATTATATAAGAAAATAATCAATCTTAAATATAACCATATATTAAAAGCTAACATTTTTAGCATCTGCATATCTAGTGATAATTGTCATGGAGCATATACAGGTAGTACATCTTATCCCAACTCTATATACATTGTAACTTACAGTATAACACAATAACCTAAAACTAAACTTTAATATAGCCAAACATTTTCCTCAAAAACTTCTAAATGGCATAAACAGTTATGTGAAGTCTACAAATCACTGTCCTCTTTATATTGTTTCCAATTGGATTTATGCAGCTTATCTGTACCCAGGAATATCCCTGCCCGGTATATAGACTCCCCTCATCGGTAGAACTCCGCTGTGGAGTTTTATTACTTAAACTTTATTAAATTTTAGTCAGTCCGGTGACTCCCCTTCCCCTTAAGCCTTACCTGTCCACCTCTACTCTCCCCCGACTTCCTTTCTAGCCCTCCTCAGGTGTCCCATTCTGTTCCCACTATCCGCTTTAACCCCTAATGGGGTCCCCCTCTGATCCATCTATAATATGTCTCCCTTCTTGCTCAGTCATCCATCACTCCCCTCCTCCTCTGCCCTATCTCCCCCAGGCCCCACACCACTCTCCCCTTCTGCACTAATCCCTTGTACATAGGTGCATCTTACTTAGCTGTGCACACAACTGCATTCAGGGGAATGTTCATCTATTTGGTGGTGTGAGAGATCATAGCCCAAGGGGGCAAGACAACCTAGCTAGCGATATAAGAGTTTGCATCAGCCAGGGAAGCCCGCAGCAGGGGATCAGTTCTGACCCAGAGAGGAGCACTAGTCCAGAGAAGCTGGGAGTCAGTTCCCACACATAGTGGTGTGCGAGTCTGCAGCCAAGGGGGGAAAGTTATCACATAGCTCCCTTTTTTCAGCTGTTATCTGGGCCAACCCCAATAGTGACTGTACTCACCAGTTGTCACCGGGCCACCCGGAACCCCCGTCGCCCATCTCAGCTCTCTCTGATCTGTTAGTATACTGCGGGGTATCTCTCAAACAAAAAGAAAGAAAGGGGGGAAGGCCCAACTGGTGAATGTCCTCCAGTATCCCACCTGCATCCTGCTTTTAGGACTTGGCCCCCCCTCCTCAACAAAACCCAGTTACTCCTCTCTCCTCCACATCGGAAACCCCCAGCCTTTGTCTTCAACTTCCCAATATGAAAAGATGTTGTATGGTGCTCTGTAGTAGAAAAAGCAGCACTAAAGGATTGTTCAAATGATGAATATCGTATGTGGATAATTAACCCCTTCAGTAGATATTGGTGTAAAGAAAATAACTGTCCCAAAAGATGTATGACTGGTATACTATAATCCCACGTAGCACGGTAGTAAGGATATAATAATAGACACCTGCCGGTGACCAGTACTCATAAACAACCAATTCCATGGAACAGTATAGTAACATAAATTCAATGTACAAATGAAGGTATAGATCAACTGGAATAAACTCACATGGGATGAATGTCCACGATCTGAAGTCCAATGTATCCAGCGATCCAGGGGTTAAGTGTGCCTCCGTCTGCGACTATTCTAACACAAACCAGTGGCAATCGTCAAAAAGACCCAGGTACACCCAGGTGCATTCTGAATACATGCCTTAAACTTGCCTTAAACTAGCCCCAGCATTTCTGCACTGATTAATGGCCCATCAGAATAACAGCAGTGGTCCCTGGCAGTCCCATTCAAACTGAATGGGACTGCCAGGGACCCCTGCTATGTTAATCCTATGGGTCATTAGTCGATGCAGAAATGCCTTAAACAAGCCCAGCACATACCCAGCACATACCCAGAATGTAACCGGGCTAGTTTAAGGCAAGCTTTAGAATAGTTGTGGTCTCGTCTGTAATCCCCCTCTCCCTCAAAAAATTAGTGATACTGTAGGTTGTAGTTTATGGCATTTGCCGAGGGTGGTAGGGGATAGATCTTGATATATCTGAACGTTTATTTTTCAAAAACAATAGTGTTAGTGTCTCTAGTTATCTGGCGAAGGGCATCTTTAGACTTCAAATAATGGAATCTCAGGAGAATATCTTTATGGGGTTCTCTAGGTTGTGGCCTATTCCGCGAAGCCATATGACACCTATTAAGCTCAGACTCTGTTTTCTCTGGCATCATGTTGGTTAGCTATCTTGAGACAAATTCATCAACCTCCATGATCGTCTATGGTACTCCCCTTATCCTCATAAAAAGTATGTTTGTAAGGTAATGCTCCACAAATAACTAAATGTATAAATAAACTGTAGATAAATTGGTGCACAGAGGCAGGGGGGACCTCTGACCCCCCCCCCAAAAAAAACTATAATATATATATATATATATATATATATATATATATATATATATATATATATATACATACATATATATATATACATACATACATACATACATATACACATACACACACACACACACACACACACAAATAGATACAATAGACAATAGTCAATTTGAATAAGTCAATAAAGGTGTATTTGGCAAAATTTGTAGCAGCTGTACAATATACCCAAATGCAGTGTCTGGAGATGACATCTCGTGAAACAACAACTACAATAATGTGGAGGGAAGGGAGTGGTTGGGGGTGAAAAAAAGGGGGGTGGTGGATATCAACAATATGATGACAAAAGGAGAGCAAAAAACAGGAAAAACGTATAATACACATAAAAAATGTAGGGTGAAAAAAGTAGGGGGGCAACAAATGTTTCGGGGCCTGTGATACCCCTTCTTCAAGCCCGTTCTCACAGATCGAAATGTTTTTTGATACTTCCCTAATTAACACCCCCCCAACACCAAAATCTCTAGATAAACAGAAACTGAGCACATATGATTTACTAGATGTATAAACCTAGTCTATATAACATCAAGGTAACCTAACCTGTATAGTGCAGATAATCACAAAATATGATCAAGGGAATAAGTAATATTGCTAAATCCTATAACTTGTATAATGAATGTAACGGGTATCCCCCCACCCAATCGCAGATATGGTGTAGGTGCAAGGAACATATATTGTTACTCAGGTGTGGTGCATAACCTGTTGGCTCACAGGAGGGCTGAGCTTCCGCCACGGGGAACCTGGGGCAATTACACTAGGGTTGATCACTTACAACGATGCAGCGCCTCCACCTGCGATTGCTCCCACCCGAGGGGGATTGGTTCCTCGCAGGACAATTCCAATAACCAAATACACATGTATGAGATAACCAAAGAGCTTTTAGTGAGAACACAATAACACTAATATATCACACTTCGTATAACACGTGTCCCTCTCTAGAGGGAACACTAATCACAGCGTATCACACCACTTTACCTCTGCGCCACGGCGGACGCCCAAACATTATGCGCCACAGTGGACGACAATACCTTATGCGCCACGGCGGACGCTAATACCTTATGCGCCACGGCGGACGCTAACGAATGTACCGAGAAACCCCTCCCTGTGTTCAATAACCCCAACCCAATGTCTCGCACTCCCAAGTCATAAACCAGTGTGGGTGTGTGTGACTGCGCAGCCGCTATGTCGGTAGATAGGCCTTGTTGGTGCACGTGAGGGTGTGGGTTACCTGCCGAGCACTCCAGTACTCGGACCTGCAACGGACTTCTCAAAGGATCGAGACGAACTCCTTCACGATTTCCGGATCCAACACAGGATGATCCCTCAGGGGCGATCCCACCCTGATAACAGTCCAGCTTGCTCCGCAAGACACGCAGTAGTCTTGATTCTTACTCTCTAATAGCTAATGGGGCTGATCCCTCTCTAGGGCCTGTCCCTACAATACTCCTCTAAGATGACTCAGGGCTATCTGGGGCCTAGGGGAATGGCTGGCCTAGTGCAGAGAGTCACTGACTCCTGCACCCTACCTCCTTCCCCTCGCTGCTCCGGTCAACAACTCCTCTGCACCAAACCCCGCGAAAAGTATCTATTCCCTGCAAGCAGGGAGCTCCTACAGCCCTATTGGCTCCCTGGCGTCACATGGGGTTCCCTAATGCTCCTGGTATCTGTAGTCCCTGGCCAATACCTACCCTGGTAGGCTAGGGCTTCGCGGGCTTACATCTGCGCATGCGCGAGCTGATTGGAGTTCTCCCGCACCTGCTCTAACTGCGCGTGCGCGAGCTATCTTTCAATGGCGACGCCCGGCTCCGCTAGCCGCCGGGACCCTAACGACGCGATCGCGGCCTTGGCAACCGGCCCGCTCGCGTGCTGGAAGGAGGGGGGGGTGAGTACGTGAGGGGGGACCTGGCTACATCCTCCCCCTGGTAAAATCCCCAACGTCCTCGCTTGGGACACCATGCAACTATATACAAAGGTTATATAATGAAAATAGCGTAACATACTTATATACTGAAAATTTCAACAACCAACCGTGATCTCACTATTATCAGCTTTAAATCAGATTGTACATTTCATTGAACATCACAATAACTGACTGTACTTTGCTGCGAGCCCACTGCTGAGCCTCATAATGGGGTGCCCCAACTTGATCATAGGTTACCCGGTTTGGAGGGTACCTGACTCTTTGGCTCCTACGGATTTGTTCTTCTGCAACTCCCTCGGGGGAGTAGTAAACACAGTCCTGAGGCTCAGCCTCTTCCCTTGAGGGGATAATTGTCTCTGAACAGTCTCCGTTAGGCACAAAGCAAGGGCTCTGGGCATCCAAAGGCTGGCCCGTTGGGGCCACCTTAGTAGGCATTGGCCTACGGGGCCCTTTACCCGTAGCTCCTCCAGGAGATGCCCCTTCTGTGGGGAAGTCCCTTTGATAGGGTCCCTCCATAGGATCCTCAGCAGTTTCAGAGTGTGTCTCATTATTGACAGTCTCTTGACCCATCTCTGCCGACTCGGACTCACCGTTGAGCGGTGTGGCCAGTATCTCTGTCTCTTCATCTTCTACTTGTGGAATGGGGAGAAGATGATTGCGGTGCCATACCTTTACCCGGCCATCAGTGTCTTTGATGCGATAGACCGGGAGGCCCGGCATCTGGGATTCTATTTCATACACTCCGTCTCTCCATCGGTCGGCCAATTTGTGCTTTCCCGGGACTCCCAAATTCCTAAGCAATACCACATCCCCAGGACGAAGTTCCCGATATCTGACCTTATGGTCGTATCGTCTTTTGTTGTTAGCGTTCAACTTAGCTGTAGCCTTCTCAGCTTGTTGATAGGCCTGCTGTAAACTGTCTTTGAGTCTTTGTACGTATTTAAAATGGGTAGCATTGTGTATCCCATCTGTCGAAACTCTAAGACGTATGTCCACTGGCAGTCTTGCCTCTCGCCCGAACATGAGGAAGTAGGGGGAGAATCCCGTTGATTCGTGTCTAGTGCAATTGTACGCATGCACCAGGGCCTCTACGTGTCGGCTCCATTCAGTTTTCTGAGCACTCTGTAGTGTTCCGAGCATATCCAGTAAGGTTCGATTAAAGCGCTCGGGCAGTGCATCTCCTTCGGGGTGATACGGGGTTGTTCGAGACTTGGTGATATCCAGCATTTTGAGTAACTCTCTGATCAAAGTACTCTCAAAGTCCCGCCCTTGATCGGAGTGCAGGCGATTGGGGAGACCGTAGTGCACGAAGTACTTCTCCCATAATATTTTTGCCACGGTGATGGCTTTCTGATCATTAGTGGGGAAAGCCTGAGCATACCGGGTGTAATGGTCCGTGACGACTAGCACGTTGCATATCCCCCGGCTGTCAGGCTCAATGCACAGAAAGTCCATACACACAAGGTCCATGGGGCCCGAACTTTGTAGATGGCCCATGGGGGCTGCTCGAGTAGGCAGAGTCTTGCGCTGTATACACCTAGTACAGCGGCGACAGTGACGTTCGACGGCCTCTCGCATCTTGGGCCAAAAAAAACGATCTCTGACCAGCCCAAAAGTCTTGTCTATACCCAGGTGCCCATGATCATCGTGTAGAGACTTCAACACCAGATATTGTAAGTTCTTAGGGAGCACTAGTTGTCGCCTATCCGGGTGGTTGTGGTATTGCACCACCCGATAGAGTAAGCAATTGTCTATCTCGAATTTGTCCCATTCCCGCATGAGCAAGGCCACCAAGTCATTGGGTGCGCGTTTCAGAAGGGCTGGGTTCTGCTTTTCAACGGCTCGCCTGATGATACTAACGACCGGGTCTCGTATTTGGTAGTCTACTAGATCCTTCCACCGTAACACCTTGTCCTGCGTGATGTTCATCCCTTTTGGGTCGCCGTAGGCGGCGGGGACAGCCTGCGACCGGCATCCCACTGAGTCGGCCACTCTTAATTCTGAAAAGGCCACTTGGTCGTTGACGATAGCGGCCATGCTACACATAGCTCGCACTCCGGGTCCTGGGATTTCCTCCCATTCCTCGTCATCGGGATTAGCACTTAACCCGGGTCGTCTGGATAGGGCGTCAGCCCCTATATTCAAGGGTCCCGGCTTATACTTCATGGTGAACCGATAGCTGCTTAGAGCGGCCAGCCAGCGGTGTCCAGCGGCGTCTAACTTAGCCGAGGTGTTGACATAAGTGAGGGGATTGTTATCCGTCCTTACTTCGAAGGTAACACCGTACAGGTAGTCGTGGAGCTTCTCGGTAATAGCCCACTTGAGAGCCAGAAATTCCAACTTGTGGACGGGGTATCTCTGTTCACTGGGGGTCAGGCTGCGGCTGATGTAGGCCACAGGCCGAAGGCCCTCAGGGTGCTTTTGATGCAGGACGGCACCCAGTCCATTGAGACTGGCATCCACATGTAGAACGTAAGGTTGTTCAGGGTCAGCATACGCAAGCACCGGCGCCTCGGTTAGACACTTCTTCAATTTCTGGAAGGCCTGCTCGCACTCCGGCGTCCATTTATCACCAAACGGTTGGCGTGCCGATACAGCTTTCCTCCCGGTCTCTGAGGGATATATCTTCAACAGACTGTTCAGGGGTTTAGCGCTACTAGAGTACCCTTCCACGAAGCGGCGGTAATACCCACAAAATCCCAGGAAGGATCGCAGCTCCGTGACATTCTCGGGACGAGGCCAGTTCACTACCGCTTCTACCTTGGCGGGGTCGGTGGCGATCCCCTGGGCGGACACGATGTGTCCCACGTAAGTCACTGAGGTACGACAAAACCGGCACTTGTCTAGGGACAATTTCAGTCCTTCATTCCCCAGCCGGTCTATTACTTTAAGTAACCGCTCTTCGTGCTCTTCTAGAGTCCTTCCGAAGACAATGATGTCATCCAGATATACCAGACACTCCCGCGGGTTCATATCCCCGATTGTCTTCTCCATCAACCTTTGGAAGGTAGCAGGCGCCCCACAAATACCTTGGGGCATACGTGTGAATTGGTAGAATCCCAAGGGGCAGACGAAAGCTGTCTTCTCCTGATCTTCCTCGTTCATAGGTACCTGATAGTACCCCGATCGCAGGTCGAGCACGCTGAACCATTGACTTCCATTCAGCGCATTCAGGATCTCTTCAATACGCGGAAGGGTGTACTGATCCGGTATCGTACGATTGTTCAGGGTTCGATAATCAACACACAGTCGTACGGATCCGTTCTTTTTACGCACCACCACTATGGGTGACGCGTAGGGCCCCCGAGACTCCTTCAAAATCCCGGCCCCTTTCATGTCGTCAAGGGTTTCCCTCACATCGTCCATATCCCGCGGGGCGATGCGGCGAGAGCGTTCTCGGAACGGGGTGGTATCATTCAGTCGGATGGTATGTTGGGCACTGCGACTGCACCCCACATCCATCTCACTTGTGGAGAATACCTGTCGGCGTTGGTTCAACTGAGTGGCTAGCCTCTCCTTCCACTGAGTGGACAGCGTCAACTCCCCAAAGTTGAAGTCCAGCTCGACTAGCCGTTCGTCCACGGCCACCGCCTTCACCTGAGGCGTGGTTTCTACAGTGCTGACGGGATATATGCAACCTAACTTCTGGTCGGCATCAAATTCCATCGGGAAGGGGGAGAGATTCTGTACATACACGTGGGTTTGAAGTGGGATCTTAGTTATCCACTCCCTCACTTCGGGTAGGATCCTATACCCTCTCTGGACTTCTTCGTCTTCAGGCGTATTCTCCAGGGAGAACAGCTGATCACTCTCCTCTCGTTCGGGATAACAACACCAGACGGCCATCTTTTGCACTCCCCCTGGTAATATGGTCGTCAGCCCCCGTTGCCGATTGTATAGATCCCCATGACGCTCCAGAGCATATACCCGTTTGCATTCCTCTCGTAGGACTGGATCTAGGAGGGAGGTGGCGAGCGGCAATTCGTTAGTTTCTTTCAAGTACGCTCTGACCACCGCTTGTACTATGTCGGTGTTGGTACCCAGGATGATCGGATACTTATACTGATCCTGGGGCTCCGGACACACTAGCGCCGTTACAAACATAGAGTGTTGCTTGCCGGTATTCAGTTGGGGTATCTCCATTTGAACCCTTACAATCCCATCGATGGGGTAATCTTCATTACTTAACCCCCTTACTTTCACATGGTCGGCCACTTCTAAAGGGCAATGCCGGAGGTGCTGGTTATAGAACGGGCGGTATATGATGGTCACTTGCGACCCCGTATCCAGTAGAGCCGCTGCATATATCCTTTCTATTAACACCCGCACGATAGCGGCGGGGCCTACTTGGCAGTAATCTTCCCGGTTGGAAGCTCCAGCCCCGGTGTCGGTATCAGTAGCTTCCGGGGAAGTCTCCATGTCAGATCCGGCGGTTTGCACTATGCATATCATCGACCGGGCTGGGTTTCTTCGGTCGGAGCCTTTGTCCTCGGGGAGGCCCTCCCTTTCTGGGCAGGCTCGGGAGAGGTGGCCCTTCTTACCGCAGGTGTAGCAAAAGAAGTCTCTGGATTCAGGGTGACCCCTGTACGGAGGAGGTGAGTTACGGGGGGGTCTAGCTTTGGGGGCCATGCCCTTCGTGGCGACCTCCTCTTCTTGGTTCGCGGTGTTCTTGGCCTTGGCCCCAGTGGCTTTAGTCGGGTCACTGGTGGAAGGCTCCTTAACCTTGGCGGGAGTATGCAACCGGGCGTAGGCTTCATGTTGCTTTATCTCACCCATTAACTCCTCCCAGCAAGGGGGGTCACCTCGCATCCGGGAACATTTAATCATGAGGGCGATAGAATTGTCGGGAAGTGCTCCTCTCAGGAATTGATTCCAGCAATACTCATTCACCTGTGTAGACTTAATCTGGTCCCTTTTTCGCATCTCCCATAAGACAGTCCTAATTCGCTGAAGGTAATCGGATAGCTCTTCTCCCAGTTTCTGGCGAAGGTTAAAGTAGCGCGTCATCAGTTGTCCTTCGTCTTCCGTTCGCCCGTAGGCCCGTTCAAGAGTCTCTAACATTTGTTGAGCGGTAACATCCGCATGTTGATCCTTAGCCAGTCGTATGGTGGTGGAAGCGGGTGGCCGCAGGCATTCCATTATGCGTTGTCGTTTTGCTAACTCAGGGCACGTCCATTCTTCTACAACCTGGGAAGTGTACTCTATCCACACTGCAAACGCTTCCTCACCCGCCGGGGTTGGTTTTGTTCCAGAAAAGATTTTTAGTTTGCGATACTGCTGTTGGATCGACGCTTCGTCCTTGGCCCCTCCCAGCTTGGCAATAATCTGAGCTAGCATTCGGATGTCATTTCCCTCGATAGCAGAGGGCTGGGCAATACTTAGGGGTGGGCTGTAGTCGGCGACGGTACCTAAATTAGACTCGCAATAGCTCCCAGGGGGGGAAGGTGATGTACACATATCCACCTCTTCCAAGTTCGTGTGGGAGCTGCGGGGCTCAGATTTGATGGGTCGCTCCGAGTACACCACCGGACAATCAATATCAGCCGAGCGTTCGAACCACAAGATGGACGGACCGTGGCTTTCATTTATATTTCGCCCGATATTCACTAACACGGAGCAATACCCCTTGTCTTCCAAGTGCTGATCAACCACGACTATGGAGGCAGTCCTCCGGAGATGAGGGTTTTGCCTCAATGCCGCTCGTATCTCTGATGAGGGAATATCTACAGGGACGTGGCACACCGCCAGCGCATGGGTCGGCGGCACTCCCAACTTCAGGGCCCAGTCGTGGACCTCGTGTCCGGACTTTACAACCATGATAAAAAAATAGGAATTGGACAATTTGGAAAAATAAGATAGGGCACCCCAGGTCTAATCTCAGCAGCGCCTCCAAATGTAACGGGTATCCCCCCACCCAATCGCAGATATGGTGTAGGTGCAAGGAACATATATTGTTACTCAGGTGTGGTGCATAACCTGTTGGCTCACAGAAGGGCTGAGCTTCCGCCACGGGGAACCTGGGGCAATTACACTAGGGTTGATCACTTACAACGATGCAGCGCCTCCACCTGCGATGGCTCCCACCCGAGGGGGATTGGTTCCTCGCAGGACAATTCCAATAACCAAATACACATGTATGAGATAACCAAAGAGCTTTTAGTGAGAACACAATAACACTAATATATCACACTTCGTATAACACGTGTCCCTCTCTAGAGGGAACACTAATCACAGCGTATCACACCACTTTACCTCTGCGCCACGGCGGACGCCCAAACATTATGCGCCACAGTGGACGACAATACCTTATGCGCCACGGCGGACGCTAATACCTTATGCGCCACGGCGGACGCTAACGAATGTACCGAGAAACCCCTCCCTGTGTTCAATAACCCCAACCCAATGTCTCACACTCCCAAGTCATAAACCAGTGTGGGTGTGTGTGACTGCGCAGCCACTATGTCGGTAGATAGGCCTTGTTGGTGCACGTGAGGGTGTGGGTTACCTGCCGAGCACTCCAGTACTCGGACCTGCAACGGACTTCTCAAAGGATCGAGACGAACTCCTTCACGATTTCCGGATCCAACACAGGATGATCCCTCAGGGGCGATCCCACCCTGATAACAGTCCAGCTTGCTCCGCAAGACACGCAGTAGTCTTGATTCTTACTCTCTAATAGCTAATGGGGCTGATCCCTCTCTAGGGCCTGTCCCTACAATACTCCTCTAAGATGACTCAGGGCTATCTGGGGCCTAGGGGAATGGCTGGCCTAGTGCAGAGAGTCACTGACTCCTGCACCCTACCTCCTTCCCCTCGCTGCTCCGGTCAACAACTCCTCTGCACCAAACCCCGCGAAAAGTATCTATTCCCTGCAAGCAGGGAGCTCCTACAGCCCTATTGGCTCCCTGGCGTCACATGGGGTTCCCTAATGCTCCTGGTATCTGTAGTCCCTGGCCAATACCTACCCTGGTAGGCTAGGGCTTCGCGGGCTTACATCTGCGCATGCGCGAGCTGATTGGAGTTCTCCCGCACCTGCTCTAACTGCGCGTGCGCGAGCTATCTTTCAATGGCGACGCCCGGCTCCGCTAGCCGCCGGGACCCTAACGACGCGATCGCGGCCTTGGCAACCGGCCCGCTCGCGTGCTGGAAGGAGGGGGGGGTGAGTACGTGAGGGGGGACCTGGGTACATGAATATATTCAGATAATCACAAAATGTGATGAAATAAATAAGTTAAACACTTCATAGGAAGTAGGCTATTTGATTGCTAACATATAGTGCAAGTTCCACCTTCTAAGGTCAAAGCCTGAGACTAAAAGCTGGAGGAAAACAAGTACTGTAAGTATAAGTCAAGCAAATAAGGCACAATACGAATCCTCTGCTGTTGAAAACATCTATGACTCTCCTGGGGCAGTCTGCAGTGGTCCCTGTAACAGGCAAGTGGGTGTCACAGCTTTTTCAACACTCCAGCTGATCAGGGGGGGGGGGAGCTCAACCAATCAGACATTAGAGTGGGCTGGATTGCTGACGTCATCTGCATCATCAGAGTCCCCGGATGCAAGCCTGGTGTGAGGATGTAAACAACACAATCTCTGTTGGAGAGGTGGAGGGAGCTTCTGACATCATCCAGAGCAATCCTTATGCACTGAGAGTCTCAGCCTTCACTGTGATTCACATGAGCACTGTGTGTGACCAAGTTTAGCATTTGCATACAGGCTGCAGCTGCAGCTGAGCTTGTTCAAGTGGTTTCTCCTGTCTCTGTTTTCAGTGTCCTCCTGCTGGTCCGTAAGCTCTGCAAGCTGGCCCTTGAGGTCATTTGTAGTTTTTTTCCCTTTTTATTTAGGGCTTTAATAGTGGTGTCTAGTTTTTTTTTCTAGCTCATCTGTTCTATTCCCTATGCTTTGCGATGTCTATTCTCATTTCAAGCATTTCAGCCTTAAATAATATGTTTAGGTCACAAACAGTTTCTTAATATCCTTTTTGGTGACCATTTGCTTTTCTATGTCTATGTTTCCTTCATCTCCTGACTCCCACTTTGACTCAGAGCCACCACTCTTAGGCCTGGGACATAGTGAGTTTAAGCGTCGCTGAGGCGAACTGAGCCGCGCTGAGCAGATGCACAAAGCCCCTGCATCTGTCATCAGTGCGGCTATAGTTTCCCCCTCCGCATGCGCGCTGATGCGTGCGGAGGCTGAGAAACTTTGCAGAGACAGGCAGGTTTGAAATTTGTTGAAGCGGAGGAGCGGTCACATGACAGCTCCCATCCAATGGGAGCGGGGGACTAGCCCCGCCTCCTGCTCCGCCTCCTGGCACGCCTCCGCTCCGCCTCTGCTCCGTCTCCGCCCCGCCCTCTGAGCGCACTCACTGCCTCGCCTGCAAGGACAGGAAAAAGCTCAATTTTCAGCAGGCGAGGCAGAGCAGGAGCGCGCCTCAGCGAGCTTCACGTCCACTATGTCCCAGGCCTTAGGCTGAGTCCATAGAGACTGCAGTCATGCGGAGGCGCGCTGAGGCTGAGGGAAAGCGGGTGCTTTCACTGGCCTTAGATCGCGCCCCGTCCTTGGGCGTGTCTGGGGGCGGGCCAGTGACATCACGGAGCTGATTCGCCCTCATTGGGCGAACCGCTCTCGTGACCGGCCCTGCGCTCCCGTGAGCGCCGAAACTAAAAAATTGTTAAGACACACGCTTCCGCAAGCGTGCGGAAGCATGCGCGAGCCCCTGCTAAAGCCGCTCTCATTGCGGCTGCAGGGGCTCACTGGTAAGCTTGCGCGCACCTCAACACGGGTCAGCGCCTAAGCGCTGGCCATGCCCGAGGCCTAAGTCGTGGTTCACACCAAACCTTTTTTTTTTTTTTTTTAAACAGCTCACCAAATCAGGAGAATTTCTCTTAGTTTGTACCCTTGTTGTCATCTTGGATATATTAGCAATCCTTTTAGTTGTTTTAATAGCTTTTACTGTTGTTTCCCTTCCTCTATTCACCGGGGGTTATCAGAGCTTTCCACTCAAGCTTCCATGCCCACTGCTGTCACCCATGCGCCTCATACACCTCTATTGTGATGAAAATAAAACTAATTCTTGTTCCCTTGACTGTGTGCGGAGAGGGCTTTATCCTTAGGATCACCTCTTGTTTTAACTCCTGCATCCTTTGTTTGCAATCCCTTTTCATTTGACCAGGCTTGTTACAATAATAACAGGTAAAAAATGGTCATTGGAATCCCATTGAACCTGTTCCCCATAAGCAAGAAAATATTTTGCAACTGTACCTCCCTTTTTAACTAATCCTGCAGTCACTAAAATGTTGGCAGCTGCACCCGCAGTTATAACCCTTGTACCTTCATGAAATCATGACAGTTTTTGCAGGAACCCAATGATACCAGTTCAAACCTTCACGCCCAACGTACAAACACTTTCATATTTTGAAAGGGACATTTTGTAACTGTCATGGAACAGGAATACCCCTGTCTGCACTTCTGTTTCACCCCCCCCCCCCCTTTCCTTGCAGCCCTGCTTGCCAGCTCCTTAGTGCCAGCTGCGGCTCTGGGCACAAACACAGTGCCTGTGTGATAGATACAGTGTGATTTCCCCTCTCCCAGCAGCTTGCTGTATTAGAAATGCAACATTATTGCTACATGTTGTAGCTCCCCCAGACACTCCTGTGAGTTGCCATAGCAGCCCCAGCTTTTCTCTCAAATGGGCTAGTCTGCTTTCTCCCCCTCTGCTCTGCCCACAGATGGTCTGTCCCCAGACTATTTTACTACCCAGCATACATTGGCACTTCCTTTCCACCATTCCTCTTGACTAGTGAATACCTTGCTGTAACCCCTGTAATGGTACTGCAAGATTATCTTTTCACCTCCCTTTATTACTAAGCACACACAGAGATATTTAGAACTACACCTCTACACAAGAGACTGTTTTTCCCTGCTTTCTCCAAAATAAAGTAAGAAAAGAAACAGACCTTGTCGTGCTTGGAAAAGAGGGCTGAGTTGACACTATCTGAGCTAAGTCATCTTACACGTGACCCTCTGGCTTCCAGAATAGTGAAAAGATATCGTGTGCCTGACAGACACTTACAGGAGCTGCTACTCCAGACTCCATGATAAAACAGAGCAGTCTCTGCAGACTGAGGAAGCACCAAGTAGTTCAAACTGCACGCAGCCTGCAGCCTTAACAGACAAGCAGCAGCCTACACTGCACAGCAGCCTTGCAACAAACAGTGCTTCTTACACAAAACCTAACTGCCTTTTTCTCTGTCTGAGTTCACCCTCTGCACAGCCCCATAGTGAGGAGCCACCATCTCACCTACCCCTGCGCACGTCCCCACGGCTAGCGCCATCAAGGGCCACGCTACCGGACACCCGCCAGGACACAGGTCAGAGCCACCGGACACCTGTGAGTACAGCTACCCCTACGCTGCAAGCTGCAGGACACCGCTTGGCATCATCTGAGACAGACGCCAATCGCTGACAAGGTAAAAGACCGCACACCACACGCACTGGCAAAAGGCCTACACACACCTACAGCATGGCAGAACTCAGAGTCTCACCAGACATCACGCAGGAAAGCGATCACTCAGACACAGAGACTGCTGCGCAACTGTAACAGGTGCAGGCAGGCGCAAGGCAAAAACGGACAGTCACACTAACACAAAAGACCCGTGAAAAATATGAGATTGACATTGAAGCGCACCGCGCTAAATTAGAGTTGGCCTGGGAAACAACCACACTGGGATTACGCAATGTTACTAGTATTGGCAACTATGCGCAACAGCTCGAGCAGGCAATAATGCAATTAAGGACTGATCACTCGCGTTATCAAGAGCTGTCAGAGGCATACGTTACTTACCTGACCAGGGCCAACACCAGCGAAAGCCTGCAAGAAAGAGACTTACAGAGCAACATTAACCTGGCACGAGACAGCCGCGTGCGTACCATTATCACGGAAGCTCAGAGTAGGAGAAAATAAATTTTGCGGGAAACAGCATCACAGCGCTCCAGCGCATCCAGACACTCATCAAGGTCAGCAAGATCAGCGCAATCTCACGTGTCTAGCGCCAGCGCAAACGCTACCAAGGCACGAGCCACCGCAGAGGCCGCACATGCCAGGGCCGCATACGCTCAGAAAGAGGCAACCATGAAACTAGAAAGGGCCTGCTTAGAAGAGGAGGAGCAGACAGCCACTGCCACCGCCGCTGCGGCAACCGCCACCGCGGCTGCCACCGCCGCTGCGGCCACTGCCACCGTGGCTGCCACTGCCGCTGTAGCCACTGCCACCACTGCACGGAAAAGAGCAGAGGTGGACGTCAACCTAGAGGCCCTAAATCAATAGAAGGAAGCCGCCGCCATAGCCCAAGCCGAAGTCTTAGAAGCAGCTGCGAGACAGGACGGCAGGGAGCTACCGTACAAACGGATAGCCTCAGAGGATCCAATCCAATGCACTGAAGACTACGTAAGGAGCCTCTTCAGTGTAAACACCAGCGCACCATCTCAATACGGATGGAGTGACTCCACAGACACCGAAGACTTGCTAGGCCCACGAGGAGAAGATGCTGTTCCTGCAATGGTACATGCTGCCTGGGATAGCCACAGCCACAATAGTGATCCACACGCCAGCGCGCACACGGATGCACCACAACAGGCTCGCAATCCAGGTACACCCATGCGGCAGAAAACAGCCCCTCACACTGGCCAGCAGCCATCACGCGTCCACGCCAAGGAAGAGGCGACCGCACAGACCATCCCAGCAACTACCTCAGAACGGGACAAACACGCCGATGCCTCAGGTCTGACAGACATAGCCAAGTACATGATCCGGCGTGACCTGGTGCACGCAGGACTCATCAGCTTCGACGACCGCCCTGAGAACTACCGGACGTGGAAGTTCACGTTCAAAGATGCAATCAAAAGCTTGGACTTCTCAGCAAGGGAAGAGCTCAACATGTTAGTCAAGTTCCTGGGGAACGTATCCAGGGAGCACGCGAAGAGACTTCGGGCGGCAAACGCGCACCAACCCCAAGTAGGTCACGACCTAGTATGGGAAAGGCTAGAAGAGTCCTACGGCAGCCCCGAAGCAGTTGAGGATTCACTCTTCAAAAGAATCGAAAGCTTCCCCAAGATCACAACTAAAGACTACTCGAAGTTACGGGAGCTCGGGGACCTGCTGCAAGAACTGGAGTTCGCAAGGAAAGACCATTCCTTAATAGGTCTCAATGCCCTAGACTCAGCTCGTGGAGTGAGACCCATCCTGGAGAAGCTACCCTTCAACCTCCAAGAAAGGTGGATTTCACAAGGTTCCAAATACAAAAGGGAGAAGCAAGTCGTCTACCCCCCATTCTCAGTTTTCTTGAGCTTCATTTGCGAAGCAGCCAGGACAAGGAACGATCCCAGTTTCATTTTAGGTGCGCAAACCACATACAGTGCAAGCAGCCTGAGGAACGAGAGATCAGCGACGAGATATGGTAACACCCAAACATCCATCTCGGCCCGCAGGACGGACGTGCCTCCCACGACCCAAACTACTCCCGATCAGTCGGTCGCCGGAGACAAGGAACCAAGGGACCCCAACAGGGAATGTCCCATACACAAGAAGCCACACCCACTCAACAAGTGCTTTGGATTCAGGATGAAATCCCTTGAGGAACGCAAGAGGTTACTTGGAGAATTCGGAGTTTGCTTCAGGTGCTGCGGTTCCACGACTCACCTAGCCAGGGACTGTAAAGAAGAGATCAAATGCACAGTGTGCGAAAGTGACAAGCATGTGACAGCGTTACACCCAGAGGCACTGACACTCCACCAACTCAAGAACCCATCCTCCGTAGCGGAGCATGGCGGGGAGAAAGAAGAAGGAGAGTCAACATCCATCACATCTCAACGCACTGAGGTTTGCGGAAAAGAAGGTGACAAAATGTCCTGCTCCAAAATATGCCTTGTCGCAGTTCACCCCCAGGGACAACCTGAGAAGGCTATTCGGATGTACGCAATCCTCGACGACCAGAGCAACCGATCGCTGGTCAGATCAGAGTTCTTCGACATGTTTAACATACAAGACGGTGCTTCTCCTTACACTCTCAGAACGTGCGCAGGGCGAATGGAGACCACAGGGAGAAGAGTGAATGGATACACCATATGCTCAATAGACGGCAAAGTGAACATGCCCCTTCCCACACTCATCGAGTGCAACCACATGGCCACAAACAGGGACGAGATTCCCACACCAGACGTGGCACTCCATTACCTCCACCTCAAAGGAATAGCCAACTACATCCTGCCGGTAGAACAAAGCGCCAAGATCTTGCTGCTGCTCGGCAGGGACATCATGAGGGTACATAAAGTCCGTAAACAGCATAACGGACCTCACAACGCACCATACGCCCAAAGACTTGACCTAGGATGGGTGATAGTGGGCAACACGTGCACTAACAAAGAGCACGGGCAAGACTATGTTGATGCCCGCAGAACGGTGGTAACAGAATGTGGACACACACCTCTCTCTGAACCATGTCTTGGCCATCTCCAAGCGACCGAAGGGCCAAGTGAAGAGAAAAGACAAGGTCATACCCCTGAGATCAACAAAAACATCCTCACATCAGGGGGATGTAACAATGGCCTGGGATGCTCAGCAGTCCAGACAGCTAAGGATGATGAGTCGATTCCACCGAAGGAAGAAAGTAACCTCCGAAAGGTGACCGGCAAAGGGATCATCCAAAAGACAATAAACAATCAAACGGTCCTCTCGCGAGCAATGGCACGACTAAGACGTACAGTTGTTCCTCTCCATGGAGTATCAAGCGACAAAGCAGCCAGCTGCCACGGCTGGCATAGCCGCCAAAGATTGCACCCTACAGGTGAAGCTACAGTGTCAAAAAGACTGTCCTCTCACACGTCTAAAAAGAGACAGCCACAGAGATATTTCATAAAGGGATTTACTAGGGCAAAAGAGACTGTTCTTCGTTACGTCCAGGGAGACAATAACCTCCCGATGGCAGTCAACAAAGAGACACAAAAGCGTTTCACCAAACTACGTGGAGATGTTCTCGTGCAAGAGAAATGCACCGATGACCTACATTGCACAGCGTTCCAGACAACAAGGGACGACAAACAAACACCATTGAGGGAAGATAGAGGATTCCCGAGGTTAACAGTCAAGGAGCTCGTTAAAGACGGACCGGGCAGCTGGGTGAACCCGCCACCATTCCGTTCACCAAAAAGACGCCTCCTGAACAATAGAGAACCTGCCATCTCTAGGCTCACTTCGCTCTGCCGCAACACACAAAGGGAGCCGGTGACCAAAAGCAACTTTGTGGCCTCCATCCAGAAGAGACTCCTTACCAGCCACGCAAAGCCAGCACCTCTAATGAAGGAAGCTGAAGAATTCCAGTACCTCCAATCATCTGGGGCCTACCACCCTCAGGAACCCGATCAAATCCGGGTAGTGTTCAATCCTAGCGCTCAGCTCCAGGGAGTCTCCCTGAACGACGCCCTCCTCACTGGACCAGACTTGACGATCAGTCTTCCAGGGACATTAATCCGCTTCTGCAAGGAACCAAAAGCCATCTCCTCCCGCCAAACGCCAGGTGATAGGATGACAAACTACCATGACTGGCACATCCACGAGGTGATGCACTCTGTAGAGAAAACTACAGAGTCAAAGGGACTGTTCTCTCACAAAGTTAAAAGGAAATAGTGCCAGAGACTTTCACAGAAAGACATTGTGGTGAAACCAGCAAACCTGGAGCGGTTCATCCACCCAACATCCCTTGCTAAAAGACTTTGCCAAGGGATTTCAACGCCAGTGGTACCGGCCGGTATCACCTCGTTATGTGGACATGGACTTTGCATTATTATGTTGTTATGTTTGTTTGCATTGCACATATGTTCCACATATTCAAATTATATAGTGGTATCTACACCATCATGGAACAGGAATACCCCTGTCTGCACTTCTGTTTCACCCCCCCCCCTTTCCTTGCAGCCCTGCTTGCCAGCTCCTTAGTGCCAGCTGCATGTGTTTGGCTCTGGGCACAAACACAGTGCCTGTGTGATAGATACAGTGTGATTTCCCCTCTCCCAGCAGCTTGCTGTATTAGAAATGCAACATTATTGCTACATGTTGTAGCTCCCCCAGACACTCCTGTGAGTTGCCATAGCAGCCCCAGCTTTTCTCTCAAATGGGCTAGTCTGCTTTCTCCCCCTCTGCTCTGCCCACAGATGGACTAGTGAATACCTTGCTGTAACCCCTGTAATGGTACTGCAAGATTATCTTTTCACCTCCCTTTACTACTAAGCACACACAGAGATATTTAGACCTACACCTCTACACAAGAGACTGTTTTTCCCTGCTTTCTCCAAAATAAAGTAAGAAAAGAAACAGACCTTGTCGTGCTTGGAAAAGAGGGCCGAGTTGACACTATCTGAGCTAAGTCATCTTACACGTGACCCTCTGGCTTCCAGAATAGTAACATCACACAGGGTCATAGATTGTACTGATTTAAGTAGCACCTGCTTTTAGTTCAAATCAGTTTTGCGAAGTAGAAGGGAAACTCCCTTCCTACAGAGGAGAGTTATTCACTTCAATTTGTTTTATGAGAAGGGGCTGCTCCTCTCCTTAGAGCGGACGCGTAAAATTGCCACCCCACAGGGGCAGGTGGAAATTGTATCTCATCAAGCACTTTTTCAGTTATCTTTATCAGATTATAAACTGTCCCTTTGTCTCCTGTACCATTATAATCTGACACTCCGGAACAATCTGAGTTTGTTCACCACCTCTCACTTCTCTCAATTCTCCAATCAATGGGGGTCATGCACTAAGCTCCGATAAGTCACTTTTAGAGCGCAAAGTGCTCTTAGAACGTGATTTTGCGCTCAACCAGATGCACTAAGCAACGCAAACAGGCACTTTGCGCTCTAAAACTGACTTTTTTCATGAATTTTTTCTAAGTCCAACTTTGCTCGTTCGTAACCCTGTTTGCGTTAAATTCTGCCCTTAAGCGGGATGCACTAAGCAACGCAACCTTAGCGTACGCGAACGTTGCGTTGATCAGAACACGTCAGGTCAGAGTAGACGCAAAAAAAGCTGGACTTAGAAAAAATTATTGCTTTTCATTTTTGCATGCGCAACACCCATACAACAGGCCGGCGGGTGTCCCTGGCTGACCCCGCTGGGGTCCCCGAGGGAGCCCAGGGTCACGCGGGTGTTCCCGGCTGACCCCATGGGGTCTGGGGGTCCCCAGCTCACCAAGCGTGAGTGCGGTGGTCCCCGCGGCAATCCCGGGGTCCCCGTGGAAGTTCTGAGGTACCCGCAGGCCTGCGGTACCAATGTTGCACCTCCAAAAATAATAAACAATATTTATAACTAAATACACCCCTGTAACACATACCATACAGTAATGGGCAAAATTACTATTATCCACATATGGATAATAATGCATTTGCCCATTTTAAATACATATAAATTACAATAAATACAGTAAAAACATATTACACTTACCTTTTACAGGCACCCACGATGAAGGCCATCTTCATCCTCATCTTCATCCTGCCCATGCCCCTTCGGTGCTGCAAAACATGCACAACAATCACAATAGCCAATGTAATATCCCCTAACCCCTTAATCACCATAGTGGTTATTAACCGCTACAGTCATTAAGGGGTTAACCCACCCTCACCCACCACTTGGGAGGCCTACATACCCTCCCCCACTAACCCCCCCACCCCGTGAGGCCTAACCACCCTCATCCACTACCCAGCCGGGAGGCCTACCCACATACCCTTGGGGCCAATACCCCCTCCCCTCACCTCCAGTACCCACAATAAAAGCAACACACAGCCCCACAATAAACATCATTCTATTTATTAAATACATTACCCACCCCCTGTGCCCCCCCATAAATACATGATTTATTCTTTTACATACGGGGTTCATACCCCAGGCCCACGTGAGTCCCCGGTGGGCCTGACGGGTCACCTCACAGACCTACAGGATACCAGCAACTTGTTTCATACAGGGTCTGGAGGCCTGTTGGTGGGTCCCGCCAGGCGCCATGGCCCACCAGGTGGTCTCCGCGGGTCACCGTGGGCCATAATTGGGTCCCCAAGGTAGGCACGCAGATGTCTGGGAGCCAGGGATCAGACCCACAGGTGTCTGAGGGGCTTCGGTTGGTTCCCACGGGGGTCTGATGACCCACGGGTGGTCCCTATGGGTCCATGGTGCCCCCACAGATGCGGCCACCGGTTCTTCCCCGCAGGTGTCCCCCGTGGACCACGCAGCCTGATACCCGTGAGAAGCCTGAGGATACTTCAGGTGGTCTCCATAGGTCTCTCGCAGAACAAATGAACCAACCCTGTATGTAAAAACAATAAACCGGACCTATACATTAAATACATACACCCCCCCCCCCCCCCCAACACATACAGTACAATAATGTGCAAAATAACTATTATCCAGATATGGATAATAGATTATTTGCACATTTTGAAACACATAAAACATGAATAAACCAAAACATGAATTCTTAATCTTAAAATCACCACATTGCATGTTAAAATAAATCCTGCAGCAATTATAAATATAAACCAACAAACCAGCAGCTACACAAATGTATATGAAATGTCACACAATTGCATTGAGTGTGTACATGATGCAATTAATCTGTGCATCATGTAACACTATGCAAAATATATGTAACAATAAAATACACTATGAACAATGTCCCCTAACCACCAATGCCATCCTGAAAATCAAATAGAAACTAAGCAACATCAATACAATTAGCATCAATCCATTCATCCATTTCCTCAAATAATTACAATAGAATACAAATCAATTTTACAATTCCCTATTCAATTCCTAAAGCCAAATCATTGCCAAAAGAATTCTAATTTAAAGTAACCACCATCATTCTAATCTAACTACCAGAAATAAGCCATTACAAATAACCTGTAACTAAATACAAATTACATTATTCACAACAATGACAAAATAAAGCTGGTAAATACATTAGCCATACATGAAAAGAACATAAACATTAGCAAAACAATTAATTATTATCCCTGTATGTCTATCCATATAGATAGATAAACATAACATACAGGGGCAATAATAGAGCATAAAATACAATGCATTTACATCCAAAAATCACATAGAATACACCCATTCAGTGTCCGTGAATGTATGTATATACATAGATACATTCACGGGTATTAAATGGGACTGAAAAAATAAAAGACATGAATCAAAAATCTCTTTTGTTTACTCACCATTAGATGTCCACTCACCGAAATCCAGGCGACCCGGAAGCACTGGAACCAATCCACAGGTAACCATAAAATAATAAACCCTTACAATCCACATCTGTGTCTTCTTTCTTCTATTTGTAATCCTTCCCATCTGTCTTGGGGTCTTCTTTTCTTCTTTGGGGTCTTCTCCGTCTTTCATTCTCCTACTGTCCAGGTCATTCTAGGATTGCTATGGCTGTAGCTTCACAATCCACGTATAGATTGGACCGATGTGTTACCCATCCAATGGACTACCACCTCAGAGAAGATGGTTACTCCTTCTCCTGCTGCCGTGCTCGCTGGCCTGGACACCACTTCCTCTAACTTCTCCTCTCTGCCGACGGTGTATCACGAGTATCTAGATGTTTTCAACAAAGTACAAGCTGAAGTGTTACCACCCCATCGCCCCTACGATTGTCCTATTGACCTAATTCCAAGAACTATTCTCCCTAAATCCAAGTCGTATCCCTTGTCTGTGCCAGAGACAGAAGCTATTACAACTTATATGCAAGAGAATCTGGCAAAAGGGTTCATCCGCAATTCTACCTCCCCTGCCGGGGCAGGCTTCTTCTTCGTGAAGAAGAAGGATGGCTCCCTAAGACCTTGTACCGACTTTCGTGGGCTTAACAAAATTATGGTAAATCCCTCTCGCTTTAATTTCTGAACTCTTCGACCGTCTACAAGGAGCATCTATATTCTCCAAACTCGATTTAAGAAGGGCCTATAATCTTATTTGAATAAGAGACGTGGATGAATGGAAAACCGCGTTTAACAAATGCGTTCAGGACATTATGAGTATTTAGTGATGCCGTTCGGCCTGTGTAATGCCTTTGCTGTTTTCCAAGAGTTCATGAACGATATCTTCCGGGACGTTTTGGGGATGTTCGTCATCGCATATTTGGACGACATCCTCATTTTCTCTAGGAACCTGGAGGAGCACATTCGCCATACCAAACTGGTACTCACTAGGCTTCGTGCTAATCGCCTCTACGCAAAAATGGAGACATGTCTGTTCCACCAGACTTCCACAGCCTTCCTAGGCTATATTATCTCTAACCAAGACTTTACTATGGATCCCGAGAAATTGAAGTCTGTACTCGACTGGCCCTTGCCAAATTCTCTCAAGGCTGTGCAACACTTCCTTGGCTTTGCCAATTATTACCGGAAGTTCATCGGTAATTTCTCTACCATCGCCCTGCCTATCACCGCCTTAACCAAGAAGGGTGCTGATCCGACTACTTGGTCTCCCGAAGCCATAGAAGCCTTCGAATTCCTCAAGAAAGCCTTTGTGTCTGCACCCATCCTACGGCATCCAGATACTTCTCTTCCCTTCACGCTAGACGTTGACGCCTCCGATGTGGGTGCCGGTGCAGTACTCTCTCAGAGATCCACTCCACAGGAAAAACTCTATCCGTGTGGATTCTTTTCTCGGAAGTTCTCCTCGGCTGAGAGAAATTACGATGTTGGGAACCGTGAGCTACTGGCCATTCAAATGGCGCTCCAGGAATGGAGGCACCTTCTCGAAGGAACCAAGGAACCTATAGCCATCCTCACCGATCACAAAAACTTACTGTATATTGAGGGGGCTCGTCGATTAGGATCTGGTCAGGCTCGTTGGGCACTGTTCTTGTCTCGATTTAATTATACCATTTCTTATATTCCTGGCCCCAAAAATATTAAGGCTGACTCTCTCTCTCGCCAGTTCACCACGGAGGACGACTCTAACGAATCCTCTGAGACAATTCTTCCCGCCAAATGTATAATTTCCGCCAATAATTTCGATGTGTTGGATGAAATTAATAAAGCCCAGGTTCACATCCCCAGGGACGTTTGTACGCAGCTCCACGTTTTTGCCATAGGATACTAATTTGGGGGCATTCTTCAAGAGCGGCCGGTCATCCAGGCTTCAAGATTACAGCAGATCTTATCAAACGGACTTTTTGGTGGCCTAAGATGAACAAGGACATTTTCAACTTCACCAGTGCTTGTCCAGTCTGTGCTTACAGCAAGTCCGCCCGTCACAAACCCTCGGGCCTCCTCATGCCCCTCCCCATTCCGGAACAACCTTGGAAACATATCTCTATGGACTTTATTGTGGAACTCCCCAATTCTAAAGGGATGAATACCATCCTTGTTGTAGTAGATAGGTTTTCCAAGCATTCACACTTTATACCCCTCAAGGGCCTTCCTAATTCAGCTACTCTGGCCGACATTTTTTCTAAAGAAATTTTCAGATTACACGGTGTTCCTATTTCAATTGTTTCTGACAGAGGTTCTCAGTTCATTTCTAAGTTTTGGCGTGCGTTTTCCCAGAGACTTGGGATTTCTCTTCTATTTTCCTCGGGTTATCACCCTCAGACCAACGGTCAAACGGAAAGAATGAATCAGACCTTGGAGCAATATCTCAGATGTTTCATCTCCGAGTCTCAAGACAACTGGGTGGATCTATTACCTTGGGCCGAGTTTGCTATTAACTCCTTAAAAAATTAGTCTACGCAAGTGTCGCCTTTCTTCATTAATTTTGGTTTCCACCCTATCAGTCTTCCCCTCTCCTCCCTCCCCTCTGGTGTTCCTGCAGCGGATTCTCATGTCTCCACTCTTCAAAACTCTTGGAGAAAGATTCTAAAAACCTTGCAAACTGGTGTTCAAAGACAAAAGACGAAGGCAGATCGGCGACGTCAAGCGGTCCCAACGTTTAAACCCGGAGGCAGAGTTTTGTTATCCTCTAAAAACATAAGGCTCAAGACTCCTTCTCAGAAACTGGCTCCGAGATTCTTGGGTCCTTTCAAAATCCTCGAGAGGATCAATCCAGTCGCATACCGTTTTCACTTCCCTCCACATGAGGATTCCCTCGGCGTTCCATGTGTCATTACTCAAACCGGTTATCCAAAACGCTCATTTTCCTGGTCGTCTTCAAAGACCCACCCTGTCACCATTCAAGGACAACAAGAGTATGAAGTCCACTCCATACTTGATTCCCGTTGTTCCAGAGGCAGATTACAATTCCTTGTCCATTGGAAGGGTTATGGTCCGGTGGAACGTTCCTGGATACCATCACACCATATTCACGCCCCAACGTTACTTAGGCAGTTTTGCCGGAAGTTCCATCATAAGCCTTGGCAGGATCGTCCGGAGTCCGATCCTCAAGGGGGGGATACTGTGATGGATCGGGGGACTCGCGCTTCCCAGCGTGTCCCCGTCACCCCTGTTTCCACTGCCTCTAGCCCTCCCTCTTTCCTGGGTCCTCACTCTCTCCCTTCCTTTCCTTGCGGCCGTTCCTCTGCGGCGCAGTTAGCATACCCTGACGCGTGTTCAGGTCACAGGTGCGTCCTCTGCAGTGTGCGCACGCATTTGTGATCACTAGCTCCCCTCCACGGCACCCCCGGTCCCAGGCATGTCTCTATTCCCCCAGCCTCCACATTACCTTGCTCCTCTGCCTCTCCATCCCTCTCGCCCTCTTTGCTGAGCACCCCCGCGGAACTGCGTCCCTCACGCTCTGCGACACGCGCGGTGCGCACACATAGTACCCTTACAGAGGGCGCGCGCACACGCTCCAGTTATCTGCCGTCCAGCTCCGCCCCCGGTGGCTTACAAGCCCTATCTCTTAATTATTCCCCTGTCTCCTCCCCTGCTCTCTCAGACCTATCCCTGCAAACTCTCACTCAACCCTCTGCTCCTCCTCTCTCACTATTGGTTCTCCTTCCTATATAACCTCACTCTGTCCTCTTACTCATTGCTCTGCATAGATTTCCTGTGACTCCTGTGTGTGCAGTGTCTATGCCTAGCTCCCTTATTTTTTTCAGCGCTGTCAGTGAGTCACAGGGGAGGTGGTGGGACTAAGCCTGTGTGTGTCTAATCAGGGACTCAGACCTGGTACCTGCTTCCCTTGTATTCATTTGTTGTGTTCTACTGTCCACTTATTCTGTCCCTTGTATTAAAGGAGCTGCACTGCTAAATTTAGTCCGTGCCTCTACCTGCTTGAGAGAGGCTGGTCTACCCACAACAATTGTGCAGGGCTCTGCCAATTTGTATTCCCTCCCTTAGGGGTGTGGATGGGAGACTATACCCCTTACTCACCAGGGAGTAAGGGAAGAGCAAGGACTGCTTCAGGGCCTGAGTGGAGGTCAAGGGTACGTCCTGAGGAGTGGAGGTCAAGGGTACATCCTGAGGGTGAAGCCCCAAGAACTGTCTGTACCCACTGTGTGAGCTGTGTATGCTGACCATCTGAAGTGTGAACTGTATGAATAAAGTGATCCTGTTCAAATATATCTTCCTGCCTGAGACTACAATCTATCAGGGGGAGTGTAAATAAGTTCTCCTTTAGGGATTGTTCCCACATCCCTGGGGCCTGCAAGAGATAGAGGCACTGTCACCATGAGAAAGAATCAGTTACTGCCCCAGAAGCCTGTCCTGTTCTCCTCCGCAACACCGCAGGAGACTTAAATCAACTGTGAGCCAGCAGGTAAGCACCACACCACACCGTGTAGCAGTGAAATCTCCCAGAAAGTGGGGGAACATGTGTTACAATTCTTAAGATATAATAGACAATATTACGCATGTTTGATCATTAAATCATCCATATAGCAGGAATAATTTTCTTATTTTTGTTTTTCAATAATATGTTTCTATCCGTTTTTTATTTTATATGTATTCATATTAGTTGATATAACATACTATGATGTATATGTTATACGTGATGATACAAATTTGACACATTGATTGTTATGCTTATGATTCATGGGTGAATTGTTTGTTTACTATATAATTATGTATTTTGGTGCATGGGGTTCTTGTGGACCACCATTGGAGGATCCATCATTTATGAACTTCTTTTCTGCCTTACCCTGGTTGCTTTGCCTCATGAGGGGGCGACATTTAAGAAGAGCAGCAGGCGGACCTTCCGGTTGATTGTCCCTTCAAATTCGAAAACATTTGCATGTACCTGGATAAAATCCATGTTACTTTATGTAAAAAAATCCCTTCAAATAATTACTGTGAATAGCTGCATAATATCAGGTTACTTATATACTCTAAAGCTTTTATAATAGGACCATCCAGAAGTAAACACTCATGCACTAGTGAATATCCCCAGTCAGGGGCCTTTCGAAGTAAGTAGGACTTCTCCACAAAAGCTCTTACTTAGCGTTTTGAATTTAGGAGCGCCTCACTCCAGGTCCTTTAAAGTTTGTTCTGCAGCCATGGTTCTTCTTTACAGAAGCTGCAGTCCAGATAACCTGTCATGTGTCTCAAACTTAATTATTATTATCCATACAGCAAAGTCTTAAAGTCTGTATAATCACTGGATCTACTTCTTGCTTCTTCTTCTTCTTCTGGCACTTTGATCTAGACCACATACTTACAGCTTTTATGAGAAAAGGAGTTTTGAGACTCACCCCTAAGGCCCATTGCACACCCTCAACTCCCACATCATAAGTTTGGTGTGTCTCAGTTTCGATTGTGGCTCATTATTGACTCATTATCAACGTTTCAATTGTGTCAAAATACAGATTCTTTGTCCCAATAAATTGGTCCGACACAGGTTTCTTGTAGTTCCAAATATTTATTCTTCCTAGATGCAGTGATAATAAGTTACAGGTAAATTGAGACAAGGACAGTTACATTTAAATTCTAGATTAGTATCTCAACAGTGGGAATATACATTATGTAATGTGCAATGTTTAGCCTAGAGCTAACCCTTTTAGGCAGTTATGATAAATAATAATACAGTAACCTTTAAAGTTCCAAAGTTACCTCTGACATTAGCGGTCATATGATTGTTTCATCAGCCATCACTTGACAAGCATGACCCCTGGCTCACGAAAATGGAGGTAGATGGGGATCCAGTTCAATTTTGATCAGGCTCAGAACTTTGTTGTAGCAGTGAGCATCCCCTAGAATATGAGCATTTCTGCAGTGACGTACCTGGTACCTCAACAGGACCTCTGGCATACTAGGGCCCATGACGTAGCAGTAACATCAAAAGGTCACTCTAAAGGTAAATTCAGTAGCAATTAGATCTGAAAACACATTTCTCAGTCTCCATGTTATATTAAAGAACTTGTAATTCAATTGTGTACTGTAACAGTTCAAAGTGACTCCCATTGCCTTCTACTATGCACTACATACTCATTGGAATTTATTTGAGCTCCAAGCATGTTAGCTAAAAAATACAATGTAATTGCTAATTTGCCACCACTGTTCCCTCTAATTTACTTTTTAATGGTCGATTTGCAGAGTGAAGTTTGCATTTTATTTCACAGAGAATTATATGACTCCACCTGCCTACACAGCTCTTGTAATAATGTTGTGCTACTGTACCTTGATTTGTTGCCTGCAATTACTATCACAGTAGCAATTTTCAAGTGGAATTTTGTCAAACTTAGCATGTGAAACTTCTATTGACATAACCAGCTTTTTCATTTTGGAGAAATGTGACAGACTTTGAAAGGGTATATGCAGACTTTCAACGTCTTTAAATAGTAACATCACTCAAGAATAACTAGCTTTTATTGTGTTGGATAAGTTCCAGCTAATGAAGATCACAAATACACACTGTAATTGGCCCACAATGAAGAATCAAAATGTGTGTAGTCATTTTCCTTCCTTCTGTTTACAGATTTCGACATCAGATGACAGCTGTCATTTTAAAGGTGACTCTTTGCTGTCTTTGGAAGAATCTTCAACAGATTGGATTGGCATTTGTTTCATAGAGAACACTGACATGTTGCAATTTTTAAACCACTTTCAATAATTTTTGTAAAAAACGTCAACACATTTGCCAATTACCCTATTCAGTGGTAATTAGAAGATGACAAGGGATATCATTTTTCATGGAAGGGTGAGTTTTCCATCAAATCTTTGAATTCAGAACAAATATACTTTGCAATATATTACTTTTTGTGCAATGTTTGAATTCAGAACAAATATACTTTGCAAAGTATTACTTTTTGTGCAATGTTTATCTGATATGGAACAGTATTTCAGAAATATCTTGACAGCTTATTTTTTTTTTATATATAAATCATTTTATTTAGGTAATTCCAATATTAGTGCCTTTGTATATGTTTAAGAAGTAACTACAACTTTTTTTTCAATGATTCAGCTCTTCAAACAGGAACTTAACAGTTTCCGTGGTCAAATTTTATTCTGCAAAGTAAAACAAGTGGCAGCTGGCACCATATAGCTATTCTATAATGAAAACATGAGGTGGTTGCCATTACACAGTCCTGCACTAATGAAAACAGTAGGAGGCTAGCATTACATTGGTCTAATGAAACCAGGAAATGACTGGCAGTAGATTGGTATAATGAAAACAGGAGGTGGCTGGCATTATAGTTGTATAAAATAAAATGAAGTGTTCTATGGCATAACCAATGTCATCTCAATTGTATAAGATTTCACTATACATAGGATAGGGTATGCAATGCAAAAGTGAAAATACAAGCATTTTATAAATTAATAAAATTGTTAAAAATAATTAGGTAATTTAAAGTGTAATTGTTTATATTAAAACAAAATAAAGAAAACATTTCTAGGTGTTAAGCCAATTTTGCAGAAACATGGCAAATGCTACTAAAATGTAATTCTTTCTGGTCTCTTTCTTTATTTTCAATGTAATATCTAATGGGTTGGATGATGTTTGAATGAAAGGGAATAAGAACAGGAAGATGAAAAAAAAATTAAATAGCAAGATGGAAAATAAATCAATTATGCCACTAATGGACTATTTCTAGTTCACTGAATCAAAAAGGTCAGGCATTTTTGTTATTTGTTTTTAAAGATAACCTCTTTAGTTTTCAATTATGATTTCAGGAGAGGGTTTTAAATAATGCTCATAGACAGTAGATATGCAGTCCTCTTCTATATGATTACTTTTATAGCTGTCAGATGTTGATTGATATGTGTCTCCTTAATCTGTAGTCTGAATTCACTAGGAAGTTTGTACAAGTCAATGCCGGTATATTAAGACAGTACATAAATTCCCTGCACCATAGTCTTTTTTTACAGCATTTCATGTAGCAAAATGTTAGGTAAAAAATATATATACATTAATGCAGCTATAAGAATATTGGAAAAGAAAAATTTAATAATTGCTACCCCGGCTTCAAACTTTGAGCCTTAGATAAACTTAAACTCATGTTTAGATACACTAATATGTGAATCTGGCAGTACTGTATTTACAAAGTTGCTGATGTTGTGCAGAAAGGTGCAGATAATTAAATCAAATTTACTAATCAAATGTCCTTGCGCTGACAACATTATCCTTTCTAACATCTTTTGTTTTGCATGCAATTTTTTTAACTTAATTTCTAAAAGTTTAAAGGTTTTCCCTGTTCAGTTCTTTTATTCACATCAAAAATTTGTGACAACTGTGTTTTTCGTGTCACTTTCTACAAAAAGAACCAATAAACATTTTTGTTTTAAAAAGGCACAGAAGAAGATGAATAATGCATCAATTAAAATTACTTCTGCACCAGTCCTGACAATGTCTTTCAAAAGAACCTCCCTTCAAGGTGACAATGGGTTTGTTTTAAGGGAAATACATTGACTTCTGCCTTTAGGCATCACTGCTGGCATACTCCGAGCTTGCTGAGTCTTCTGCCAAAATTTAGCTCTGATTTGGTTTAGCTGAATTTAATTTGCTCTTTATTCTCTAGGCAGCATGTGAGCAATTAAGAGCAATGCCTTAAATTCTGCCATGTCCTTGAATTTTAAAATGTGAATTTTTCTAAAAAGAAAAAGTTAATAAAAATATGTTAAGTAACAACCAGTGAACCCTTTACTGATGTAGCCAGGTCCCCTTACCTCCTGGTCCGTGGTGTAGGGGACGGCTGCAGAGTTGTCTGGGTAATGCCCGGAATGGCAGGCGGACCCGGCTGAGGCAGGGAATGCAGTGGGGGAATGGCTGCAGTCTAAGGGAGTTCCGGAGCTCCGTGGCGGATCGCCACTGCCGGGTGCCGCCATTGAAATACTCACGCATGCTCAGTGTATTAGAGCTGCGGCAACCATTAAGGAACTGGCTCTGCACGGGACTACAAGTCCCAGCAGCCCCAGGGGCTGCACAACGCATGGGGAAGCACAGCACTTAAAAAAAAAAAATATATACGCCGACTGCCGATTCACGCGCATTTGCGCGCTTTCTCAAGGCTTATGGTAGTAAATATCAAGACGAAGAAGGCGGAAGCTTTCAAAACGCGTAGGGTGGTCCCTGATACTTGGCTGCTGTTTGAGAGCCCACTCGCTGTTTTATGCCTTACACCTTCTGCAGGAAGCATTCTGAAGCTGGCCCTTGTGCATCACTGCATGGTCGTGAAACATCATCTTGGACGTTTTCTCAGCTACACCGGGGGGGGTGTAGCAACTACCCAGGAGGTCTCCAGCATTACAGATGAGAGGGGATACTCTCCAATATATCCACTGCGCATTACCACTTTCCATCTGGTAAGTGGGTATTATTCCACCTACAGCAACTGTGGTCTCTATGGGACATTTCAATTATGGATATTTTAAATTTGTGTTTTAATAAATGTCACTCATTTGTGCTATTCAGCTTCCATTAGTATTGTAAATCTTGATAGTTCATTGTATTGTGTAGTGTTTGTTTATTATAGTTAGTTTATCTGTTAAAGTATCACGCTATGTTTTGTGTTTGTTTTTATTTTTCATATATTTGATCTCACTATATACGGAGCACCTCCAGGATCTTGGCTGATTTCTTCAGGCCGGGTTGTATACCAATTTATTTATTTATACATTTTTATTTTTCTTATCACTGTTTATATTGCAGTTATTATTGCTTTATATTACATTTAGCTTCTTAGGGCGCCAGAAATATATTTTTTCCAATATTGTCACTTTTCTCTGACCAGGTGGTCAGAGTTCTATTTCAGGCAGCCGCCTGATATCTTATATTTAAGATTATCTAGGCCCTCTTTTACATTTACTATTACACATACTTTTTTTTTATTATTAATACTTTATTTTATATTCTTTAGAATTAGCGCTACCTATCTGTTTTTTTCAGTAAATAGCAAATGCTCATGAAACGGCAGTTGGCGTATTGATTTAAAAAAAAAAGTATTCTCAGTTAATCTATATTAGTGTTGGGACTCAAGTGTCAGCTGGAGACATAACTACATGTATATACATCTACAGATATATGGTATTTCTAAGTTACACACTCATGAATACCGAGTACGATCTGAGGACAGTGACTGTGTGAAAGCACAAACAGACTCACGGCTATTCTTGCAACAAGTACTAATACTCTAACAACGATAAAGCCACAGATTTTGCTGCAAGACACAATGTTGCAGATCTAAGTATATTATGTATCAAGTTAGCAATAACATGCCAAAAGATTATGGCACATACACATTGTAGCATGATGACAGTGGTTAGTGAGGAGGCAACACAATTCTTCCGGTGAAATAATAAGCTGGTGGTTTTATTTGTCCAAAAATATAACAAAACAATGGGTGCTCTGTCCCTTTAAGTAAAACAAAACAGAAACCAAAAACTGTCCCCTTTAGGGGAACTAACTTAATAAAAGTTTAGTCCATCTACCTGGCTGGCTAGCTAAACTAGACCAGACCAACTATATTCAGTAACACCACTTGGCTCCTTACCTGGGAGCTTAATTCCCCTCGGGACAGCATAAATATGAGCAGCCTGTGTCTGTTTGTCAGCTCTCCTCTGTCCTCTCTGTGTCTGAGAGAGACTGCTGACCCAGAGGTATTTCCTATTCCTCTTTTTAAGCAGATGAGCTTAATAAGGATCACCTGCGGACTGCATAATCAGTGGGGTTAACTCCTCGCATACTGGAAAGCAGGCATACTGCCACCTCCTACTAATGTATACAGAATCTATTGGGGCTATGCACTAAGCAGTGATAAGCCGTTTTAAGAGCACAAAGTGCCTTTAAAGGCCAATACAGCCTGCCGCGTGATTCACTAAGCAGTGATAACAGCTCTTTATAGTCCTTAAAATGCATTTTTTCTGGCCTGCGCGCAAAACTCGCCCGATTAGGCAAAAAAAGGCAAACATGCTGATTTTTGCCAGTCCGCGGGATTCTCTAAGTGGCGCTAAGTGAACCGTGCTTTAAAAACGCAACGGAAAAACGCACCAAGATAGATGTTCCAATCCAGGAAAAATGCCGATGTACAGCTTGCTCACAAAAGGAAATGATGGGATGCGATGATCAAAAGGGATTTATTTGATTAAAACATACTGACACAGACACCCTTATGCGTTTCACATGCAGGGTGCTTTATCAAAGCTTTATCTCTTTGATAAAGCACCCTGCGTGTGAAACGCGTAAGAGTGTCTGTGTGTGTAAGGAATCCACTCCTGGGTTTGGCTATAACCCATTCCTTACAGAGCTGTCTTTGTCACAAGCTACCTGCCTTAGCCATTCCTTGTTCCAGTGGCCTGCTGCATATCCTCCTTGCAGAGGCCTGGTTCCTGTGGCATGCTGCATATCCTCCTTGCAGATGCCTGCTTCCTGGTTCCTGTGCTGAAGCGCTGGATCCCCAGTGCTAACATTCGGTGTTCATAGGCCGGTCTGCTTACTCCCCTTGCAGAGAACTTCATCATGGGTCGCTCCCGTTCTTCACGCAGAGGCCATTCCTATGCTGCAGCTTCTACGCTGAAGCGCTATGTACCTGCCTTCCTGTTGCCGAACCCCAGCCTGGAAATCGTTAACCCTGCCTTCTCCAAACCTGACCCCAGCTTGCCCACATATCACTCTGCCTTCTCCAATCCTGACCCAGCCACATTTGACCACGGAATCCGCACTCCGGACCTTACTCCATGGCCTAAGGTCGGTGTATATGCATCCCCACCTCAGCCCCGCGGTCCGGTCCCTGTTTGTGGCGAGCACGACCGTTACACTGTCAGTACTTTCTCTATGTTTTAATCAAATAAATCCCTTTTGATCATCACATCCCATCATTTCCTTTTGTGAGCAAGCTGTGCACCGGCATTTTTCCTGGATTGGAACGTCTATCTTCTACATTGATTTCGCCTGGGAGCCCGCCTGAATGGGACATAGTTAAGTGATTTGCAAGTGTTTTTCAGCTCAACATTATTGTGCTTTCTAATATGCCAGTTGTTGCTGCACTTTAAAGACATCATCTTACCGGTTAAACAGGGATGCACGAGTTGCAGATCTGTGGGACTGCACGCACACCACCCTTCATCAAGCAGTGAGTGAGAAATTAACCCCAACACCACGGGGTTAATGTTATGCCGCTTTTCATGTGTACGGACTATTTCTCCCTTTGATGTGCCTAAAGGAACTCTAGTGCATAATATTTGTCTGAACTAGACTAATGAGGAGTACTCTGGAGCACCGGATTGTGAGCAGTGTGTTGCTCGATGTGTCTGCTATGGAAAAACGCTGTCAAGGATTAGACTTCGGCTGGAGTGGATCCCAGTGGCAAGAACAGCAGGGAGCGTGGTCAGGTAACAAGCAGAGTCAGAAACTAGGAGACTGGAACAGGACAATATATCAATAGCGCAGCAGTAAACACAGGAACCAGCAAGAGCTGAAGAACCAGTATAAACAGGCAAGGGAGGAACAGGAAAGGGAGGTTTATATAGGCAGGCTAAGAGGTAGAGCACAGGTGCAGAGGTGTCAGGTTTCAGGGTCTGGAATGTTCCTTAGTTTAGCAGCAGCAATCCCGGTTGACAAGTATAGGCACTGCAGGCTAGAACAAGACATTGAGAGAGCAGTAGCAATCCCGGTGGCCAAGCATAGGTACAGCAGGCTTAGAACATGACATTACTCCCCCCTCCCAAGAGCGTTCTCCGGACGATCCTTGCTAGGCTTATCTGGATATCTCCGGTGGAAAGCTCTGACTAGTCGTGGAGCATGTACAAAGTCTTTGGGTTCCCAGGACCTCTCCTCTGGGCCATAGCCCTCCCAGTGGACCAGGTACTGTAGTTTCCATTGGTGTAACCTGGAGTCCAAAATTCTCTCTACAATGAATTCCTCTTCGTTATCCACGAGGACAGGGTCAGGAGGAGGAAGTCTACGTCCAGGAAACGGATTCTCACGGAATGACTTCAGTAGAGAAGAATGAAAAACAGGGTGTATTTTGATGGACTCTGGAAGCTCTAATCTAAAAGACACTGGATTTCGTAGTGCTGAAATGCGAAATGGTCCGATGTATTTTTGTCCCAATTTAATGGTTGGAACCCTTAATCGTAGATTTTTTGTAGAAAGCCAGACTTTATCCCCAATGTGAAATTCTGGGGAGGGTCTGCGGTGTTGGTCTGCTGCTTTTTTATACCTTACTTGAGCCTCACGAAGTGTCTGAGGGTCTCCTGGATGTCTCGCAGAATCTCCAGTTTCTCTGTGACTGCCGGAATGGGGCCCGAAGATGGAAAACGAGGAATAAAGGTTGTATGAAATCCATAGTTTGAGAAGAAAGGACTCTTCTGAGTCGATGAGTGATGTGAGTAAACAATCAATCCAGTCATCCTAGAGATGACAAACAAAACATTGTAAGTATTGTTCCAAGGTCTGATTTGTCCTTTCAGTCTGACCATTGGATTGTGGATGATAGCCAGATGATAGATTTAAACGAATTCCTAGAGAGGAACAGAAGGTTCTCCAAAATTTCGAAGTGAGTTGCACCCCTCTATCCGATATGATCTCACCTGGAGCCCCGTGAAGCCGAAACACCTCTTTTACAATCAACTTGGCTGTCTGGCCGGCTGAAGGAAGATTCTGTGCTGCAATGAAATGAGCCATTTTTGTAAGTCGATCCACTACTACCAGAATGGTATTATGTCCACTTGATCGGGGCAGGTCAACAATAAAGTCCATTGATATGGACCCCCAAGGATGAGTAGGAACCGGAAGAGGCTGCATCAAACCCACAGGTGATGTTCGAGGAGTCTTGGTCCTAGCACAGGTCTCACAGGAGAGGACATAGTTTTTAACATCTTGTGCTAATTTAGGCCATCAAAAAGAGCGGGACAATAGTTCCTGTGTCTTAAGGACACCTCGGTGACCAGCGGGTTGAGAGTCGTGCATTAATTGGAGCACCTCTAATCTTACTTCCTTAGGGATGAACAGACGGTCATTACAGTTCCCCAGACCATCACATAGAAATAGTTCCGCTTCCGGAGGAGGGTTTTTAAGAAAAGAGTCATTTGAGTAGGCTCCCTTTATTCGTGTGAGGAGATCGGCGGAGAATTTGACACCCAAAAAATTTCTTTTTTGAAGAATAGTTTCTTCTTGCTCTTTGTCTGAACTAGGATTAGGCAAAGACCGTGACAAGGCATCAACTTTCCCGTTCCTGGAGCCAGGGCGATATGACATGTGGAACTGAAATCTGGTGAAGAAGAGAGCCCACCTGGCATGTCGCGCAGACAGTCTCTTTGCGGATCGAATGAATTCTAAGTTCCTGTGATCCGTTAAAACCGTAACCGGGTGATTGGCCCCCTCAAGTACATGTCTCCACTCAGAGAATGCAGCTTTTATAGCCAGGAGTTCTTTGTTTCCAATGTCATAATTTCTTTCAGCTGTTGACATTTGGTACGAATAAAAGACACATGGATGAAGGAGCATCTTGGGTCCAATCTTTTGTGACAGAATGGCACCAACAGCGGAGTCGGATGCATCCACTTCCAAGATAAATGGTAGTTCTGGATTTGGATGGATCAGGATAGGGGCAGATGTGAAAAGTGACTTCAATTTTTCAAATGCCACATCCGCTTCAGGAGACCATTTGAAGGGGAATTCTTTCTGTGTGAGTCGGGTGATTGGGGCAATAATGCCAGAGAAATTTTTAATAAAACGTCTATAGAAATTGGCAAAGCCCACAAATCTCTGAATGTCCTTCTCACTTCGAGGGATTGGCCATTCTACCACGGCTTGAATCTTGCCTGGGTCCATACTCAAACCCTCTGGAGAGATGATGTAACTGAGAAATTGCATGCTGGTCCTTTCGAATTCACATTTTTCCAACTTGATGTATAATTTGTGCTTACGGAGACGCTCAAGGACAATTCGGACATGTCTCTGGTGATCCATGGTGTTATCTGAGAAGACTAGAATGTCATTCAAGTATGCCACTACGAATTGGTCCAATAACTCTCGGAGGACATCATTGATTAAATGTTGGAAAGTAGCAGGCGCATTACAGAGTCCAAAGGGCATCACCAGATATTCATAGTGCCCATAACGGGTTCGGAAAGCTGTCTTTCCATTCGTCACCAGGTCGAATGCGGACCAAATTATATGCTCCTCTCAGATCTAATTTGGTAAAGATCTTGGCTGACCGAATTCTTTCCAATAGTTCGGGAATCAGAGGTAGCAGGTACCTGTTTTTTACAGTAATCTTATTTAGTTCCTGATAGTCAATACAGGGACGTAGAGAACCGTCTTTCTATCCCACGAAGAAGTGCAGCACCTGCTGGGGAAGTAGAGGGTCGGATAAAACCCTTCGACAGGTTCTCCTGTAGATATTGATTGAGGACCTTCAATTCCGGCTCTGAGAGGGAATAGATTCTTCCGAACGGAATGGCAGCACCCGGTAATAACTCAATGGGACAGTCAAAAGAATGATGTGGGGGAAGCGTATCCACGTTCTTCTTGTCACACACATCTAAAAACTCAGAGTATGTAGCCGGCAGTAGGTTTTCTTGGGACGAGGAAATCTTATGTATTCCTACACACTCTGGTATAGGAGTCTTGGGTAGGCAGGCCAGCTGGCAGTGCTCCGAGGGAATCGTGGGTGTCTTGGTCTCCCAGTCAATTAGTGGGTTATGGATCATGAGCCATGGAATTCCCAGAATCACTGAAAAAAATAGTGACCGAATGAGACCAAATTATATCTTTTCCTGATGATTGGGCTCCATGATTAGTGTTAAGTTACTTGTTTCATGGGTAACTGGTCCAGAGCTCAAAGGAGAACCGTCAACGACTTCCATCCTTTCTGGCGATTCCTTGGCTATAAATGGTACCGAATTGTTCTTGGCCATTTCTATGTCCATAAAATTCCCTGTCGCCCCTGAGTCGACCATTACTGTGGTTGAAAAACGATGTGTTCCTTCTTCAATTATAATAGGAACCAGGAGGTGTGGATGTAGAGAAGGAGGGTTGTCTTTACCTTGAGAAGCAGAGAAACCAGTCTTTGAAATAGTGTGCAGCTGATTTCTCCTAGGTCTCTGGAAAGAAGACCGCCTGGACATGTTTGGGCAATCGGCAAGATAGTGCCCATCGTTTCCGCAATATAAACAGAGATCTTCTGTTTGGCATCTATTCCTTTCCCCGGTTGAGATAGGTATGTATTTACTTGCATCGATTCCTCCTCTCTCTCCCTGGAACGTCTTGGGGTACTGACATCTCTAAACCCAGGGTTGCTTGGCATGAACCCTTGTCTCTCCAATCGTCTTTCTGTAAGCCAGCGATCGATTTGGATGCATAAACGGACAAATTCCTCAAATCTCTCGGGAGGCACCACCCGGGCTAGTTCGTCTTCAACTTGCTCTGAGAGACCCTGCCGAAAATGATATCTCTGCGCGGCCTCATTCCACTCAGTATCATTAACCCATCTGCGGAATTCAGCGGCGTACTCAGCTGTCGAGCGTTTTCCTTGACGAAGGTTGTTCAGAGATGCCTCATTGGTTGCACCACAATTTGGGTCATCAAAAATCAGACTCATGGCTTCGATGAACTCCTCCGGATGCCTTAGTAGTGGACTATCCTGTTCTAACATAGGGGAGACCAAAGCAAGGGCCTCATCCTTGAGCAGGGTTATGATCAGTCCAACCTTGGCTTCGTTGGTATTATAGATGGTAGGCTGAAGCTTGAACACGTCTGCATTGATTAAGGAAATCCCGAAAAGATTGTTTTTTTTCCTCCAAATTTTTCCGGAAGGGTTACACGGGGCGTGGTTTGCACAGTCACAGTTTTTTTAACAGATGCGGCTATTAAGGCTGCACGTAGTTCACGGTTTTCAGCTTCTGCGGCGGCAGCTCGTTCCTCTGAGCGGAGGGCATATCCTTCCACGCGGACGACACGCTCTTCCTGGCAAGCATCCGTTCTTTCCGGAGGGTATCTTGTTCTTCCACGTGACCAAGACGTTTGATAAGGTGTCCTTGTTGTTCTTGGAAACCAACCATGATACGTTGTAAGTCAAGGAGTTTACCGAGCCTGGGCCAGGTCTGTTCCGGCGGAATCCATGGTAGGTCCTGTTTATTCTGTCAAGGATTAGACTTCGGCTGGAGTGGATCCCAGTGGCAAGAACAGCAGGGAGCGTGGTCAGGTAACAAGCAGAAGTCAGAAGTCTAGGGGACATTAGATTGTCACTTTTTATTCTTCTGTATTGTTTGCAGAACCGGAGGACATGGACGTAATGAGGATGAGGACGGCCTTCACCGTGGCAGCCTGGCAGGGGTGATTGCAAGATTTATTTACTTTATTTATTATGATTAATGTATTTTAAATGGGCAAATGCATTATTATCCATATGTGGATAATAGTAATTTTGCTTTTTACTGTACTGTATGTGTTAGGGGGAGGGGGCAAAGGGGTAAGGGTGTGAGGGGCGTGTATTTATTTAAAAGTTGCTGCTGGAGCACCTGGGGACCCTTGTGGTTCCCCCAGACACCCGTGGGGACCACCCGAGGGCCCCCGCCAGCCTGTAGTATAATTCCTGTGCATATAAAAATTAAGCTATTTGATGTATGTTAGGGGGTATAGGGGTTGTTGGGGGCACAGGGGGTGGGTGTGTTGTGTATTGCAATATTTATTGGGGGCAATTGTCCCCAATAAACATGCTATTGTGCCTTAACCCCTTCATTGCCTTAGCAGCTACCTGCTAAGGTAATGAAGCTGCTTTAATGTATTTTTTTAAATAGTGAGTGGGAGCAGGGGGTCTCCTGAGCTGAACAGCATTGATTTCTGCTTCCTGAGTTACAGGCCCCGGTATGGGCATTGGTTGCCATCATTTTTAAAGCGTCCACGGCATCCAATATCTGGGCCTGTAACTCAGAAATCAGGGGGTTCCCGAGGCTGAAATCAATGCGGTTCATCTCAGGAGCCCACCTGCACCCACACACTATTAATAAAAATGACATTAATGCTGCTTCATTACCATAGTGGATAGATGCTACGGTAATTATTTATTGTTTATAATTATGTGTGTTTGAATAGTCTACATGAGCAGGGGGTCTCCGGAGCTGAACCGCATTGGTTTCAGCCTCGGGGACCCCCTACTTCAAGAGATTCAGGCCCCATTATGGGGTGCCAGTATCCCCCTGCAGGATTTAAATCCCCCGGTCACGTGACGCGGGAGTTTTAAAGCACAGGGGATACCGGCATCCCATAACAGGGAATAGAATATACTGTGCACAACTAATTAACCTCTAATGGTGATAACAGTGATCAAATGTGTAATAACATATACCCTTCTAATTTAAACTAAATAGTAAAATCACATATTACCACAGTGTGAAATAAAAAATTAATACATAACCGTGAAGTGTAGTATATAAAGCGTCTGCAGCTATAAACCAGGGGGTTGCTCGGCACCCCCCTAGGCACTAAAGAAACGGAAACACAAAACACAGCGCAACATGCAAATAGTGAAGTATGTAAGATATAAATATATATTAAAAAAGGGAAAAATATTCTGCGTACATCAGGGAGCTAGTACATAGGCATTGAGTGTGCACAGCACACAAGTTACCACTCGGCAGCTGTGGGTTCTGGAGTCAGGAGTCAGGAGCTGGTTTCTTTTGGCAAGCGTCTTGGGCAACAGCTGTAAGATTTTTCTTCATACGAACACCCAGACACTAGATCACCGCCTCTATGGAAACCTTCCCTCTGGTCAGCTGGAATCCAGGAAATCCGAACGTTCTGCAGCCTGCAGTCACACTCCAAAGGTCCCCGGATTGAGCAGCGAGAGCTTAGATGGTTCAGAGTGTTCTCAGATCCATACAGCCACAACCGGAGGCAAACTAGCTGACTGCAATGATTCCGGCTTGTGACACTGACGCTCCGTAGTGGCGCGCTGTAGAATGACGTCACAGTCGCGGTTTTTTAAAACCAAAACACAGGAGTAGAAAATCGTCTCTAGAGTGCCCAATGTTCACAATATAGCAATAAAACACATAGATAAAGGTACAATCCTACGTGTTTCGTAGTAAACACTACTTCATCAAGGAATAAAATTATCATTTCCCAGAGGCATTATATACCTCTCAAACACACCCCATTGGAAAGCCAATTGGAAAAATCAATCCATCACCTGGGTAGTGTAGCAGTCAAAATGACTGGAGAAATGCAGGTTAACTATAAAACAACAACTTTATTAACAATGAAACTTAAAATGCAACACAACTATAAAAAACAGTTAGTAATAATCTGTAATAAAAGAAACACATTATTAGCGTGATTAAAAACTAGCAAAAAGTATCAGCACAGATAGAAAAAGGGGGAGATGTCACATACTCAAAACAGAATAGACAATAATATTCAGTAAAGTGCCCAGATGTCGACATTCTCATTTAACCCTTTCGGGGACATTGTCTCTAATTTGTGTATCCAATACGTTTCTCTAGATGAGAGGGTTTTAACCCTATCCCCACCCCTCCTATTACACGGTATTTGTTGGATCCCCTTAAAAGTCAAACTAGAGGGATTTTTGTTGTGGTGGGTCAGCAAATGCCTAGACACACTATGCTTATCAAAGCCATTTTTAATATTTCTGACATGCTCTTGCACTCGAACTTTAAGACTACGTTTGGTCCTGCCAACATTTTGATATCCGCATGCACATTCCAATAAGTAAACAATATACATAGATGTGCACAAAATGAAGTCATGAATGGGAAAAATCTCGTTATTTATTTTGGAAACAAACTTGTTCTTATCTGGGTGTGAGTATTTACAGATTGAGCATTTGCCACAGACATGATTTCCTTTAGGCTTAGAACCAAACCATCCTCTTTTCAACACTGTATCAGAGGTTGGGTACATATCACTCGGTGCTAACAGATTTTTCAAATTTTTTGCCCTTCTGTAGATAAATCGTGGTTTCGTGCTCAAGTGTGGCCCCAGAATTGGATCATTGCACAAGATGCCCCAGTGTTTTGTAAAAAAAAATTCTATATCTTTATGCACGGAATTAAAATCAGTAATAAAAGCCACATTCAAAGTGTCATTATTTATTATCTGAGTCTTGTTCTTCCTATTCCTAGATCCTCTTGGAATTAACATTTCACTACAATCCATAATGCGTACCCTCTCAATTTCTTTCTCGAGCAATTCTCTGGGATAACCCCTCTCTCTAAATCTATGAAACAGTTTACTGGCCTGATCGTTAAATACCTCTATATTACTGCAGTTACGTCTTAGTCTGACGAATTGTCCTCCTGGAATGTTATTTTTCCATGAGTTTTTATGATTACTATTCGCCATAAGCAAATTATTAGTGTCCAACTCCTTAAAGAAGGTCTCCGTCTCAACAGTTCTATCCACTAAGGCTGTCAGTCTAAGGTCAAGGAAGTCTATCTGAACAGCATTTACCTTATGTGTAAAAACAAGATTGTAATCGTCTACATTAAGATAAGTTACAAATGCATTGGCCGACTCTAGGTCGCCGTCCCAAACACACAGGATGTCGTCTATGTAGCGTCTCCATACTATGACATTCCTGTGGAAGGGTTTACCTGGCATGATATAATGTGACTCCCATTCTCCCACGTACAGGTTTGCGAAACTGGGGGCAACTCTTGTCCCCATTGCAGTTCCGCAAACCTGAAGGTAGAAGTTGTGTGACTCCCATTCTCCCACGTACAGGTTTGCGAAATTGGGGGCATGTCGTAGTATGGAGACGCTACATAGACGACATCCTGTGTGTTTGGGACGGTATATAATGTTTTTTAAAAATGTTTTTTGTTTCTGATCCCATAACAGGGCCTGTATCTCATGAAGTAGGGGGTCCCCAAGGCTGAAACCAATGCGGTTCAGCTCAGGAGACCCCCTGCTCATCTATATTATTATAATAATGTATAATTGTACTGTACGATCGTCTGTAAGAGACGTGCATGTAGACGCAGCGTCTCCATGCAGTTCTTGCAGGCTGTTTTTTTTCTCTCACCTTTCGCGCTGTAGAATTTTAAGCGCGATAGCAGGAGGGAAAAAGCAGTTTGAGCTATCTGGCATTTTTTTGCTCGGCCGTACCAAAACTCGCTGAACTTCTTAGTGAATCACTAAGCCTTTGGCTTAACTTTTTTCTGGCAAAAAAACGCGGAGCTTAGTGCATAGCCCCCTTTGACGCTGTCACAAAACTTTTCATTTAGGAGGTTAGACTGCTACCTACCAGCTGCTGATGCTCAATAATATAACGTTCAATGATAACCATCCTATATAGGAAGCATATACAGTATGGGGATAGAATAAGAATCCAAATTAGGAGATCTTTTACCCATGCAGTATCTATAAAAAAAAAAAAAAAACAGATATCATTTATGTACTGAGGGCTATGTCTGTGTAAAAACATTTAACAGCCTCACGGCAAATATTATAACAAGTATAAATACAGCAGCCTTTCTTAACGATACAACTATAGGTTTTGCAGCCAGATATAATGTTGCAGATCTAGGTACACCCTACAGTATAACAAGGTACTAACAGCATGCCAATATATTTTGGCATACATACACTCTTTGCTCTGGAGGTTACAAGTAGAAAAAAAGAGCAAACAGCGCACTGTCAGGGAGTCAGGTGGTGAGAAGATAAAAATCCATTTATTTCAGAACATAACTGATAAAAAACATCTCCCCAGGGGGGGTAGCAAGCAGCCTCCTACACGTTTTGGACGGGTAGGTCCTTTATCAAGGATTATCTGGATTATCTCCATGGCTGGCACACCACAGTGGAAGTGGGTAAGGATTATATATCTTTATGTCTGACCGTTATAGTTGAGTACTCTAACCTGGACTGTGTAAGCTACCATGAGGCAAAATGATTACGTGTGGTTATGAGTGACTCACAGGCCATTCTGTTTATCAAACCCACTCTGCCATATTGGGGTCCTTGAAGATTTATGTTTTATGGATTAAGTCTTTTGTAGTGGAGCACCCCTTGACATCCTACTCCTTGCTCTGGAGGTTAGAATGATATCTACAAACTGCAGATATTTAAATGTTCAATGGTTAAACCATAATATTATTCTGTATAGGACACAAATATGGGGACAGAATAAGGATTGATAAAGAGCATCCACTCATGAAGCACCTCAAAAACCCTCAAGGAACAACTATGTATATTATAAAATTTGTTTAAGAGCCTAACACCCAGCTATTTCAGCCTAATCTAATAATACAGTGGCTTAAACCTAAGGCCGTGGTCTCATTCTGCAATGTAGCGGGGTGGCGGCGTGTGAACAGTGCTTGACCGCGATCTGCGGTCTTTGGAGAGAGGCAGAGATTGCAACGGTGGGGGGGCGTGGCGGGGTTTTTGCAGGGGCGTGGCAATGACCTCACATGGCTGGTTCGCCTCATTGGCTGAACCGCTGGGGGGGGCGTGGCCACGCCTCAATCGCAAGTTCAAATACAATTTTGTTGTATTTGGAAAAACCCGTCGCAGAGTGGGCTGCCAAATGCGCACTATGGTACCTCGTGGACCCAGCCCCATTATAGGGCGGTACTTGTTCGTACAGTGCATGCTGAGCCGTGCGCTGTAGAACGCACTGGGACCGCAGCCTTAATGTCCTGATCAGACACCAGGGAGATAGAATACTATAACTGGGAAAAAGCGTTATAGTGATTTGAGACACCACAATCTTCACTCTTTTTTAAATCTTTTTGGTAAAATTACAAAGCTGACTACAGTGAATATCAACTGAAGTCACACCACTACTCTTTTAAAGTTATGTAGTGCTGGTCCAAAGGTTGAAAGTAAACTTATGATGCTTACTAATTGAATGCTCAGTGTCACTTATGAAATTACTAATTGAACATCAGAATGAGAAACTTATCACCGTAAAGGCAGATATAAGGACACATTTGGATAACATTGATCAATGGAGAGACAAGACTGATTTTATTGAATCAGAAAACAAACTACAGACTAGTATTGATAAATTCATAAAAGAGCTGAAAGAACGTAAAGCTAAAAAATTCCAAAGGGACACAAAAGATTATGAGGGGGGCAAAATTTACAGACACCATTTTGCAGAAAAGAGATCCAGACCCAATCATAATGACTCATCGACTGACTGGGATACCTCAAATGATGAGGAAGAAAATAGCGATAGACCAGCCAACAGACCTGACTCAGACAGGATGCATTTTTTGGAGCAAGGCCCAAGCTATCCCTTGTTTTACGAAAAGGGAAAACAAGGAGAGGGCAAAAAGGATGGGCTAAGAGACAGAAGTGTCTGGGGTTACAGGGGCAGACAGAGAAGACGATACAGGAGACAGAGGTAAATTCCATAATCACTAACACATCGCATAACAACCAAGTAATCAATCTGTCTGACAAAATTTTGACATCGGATCAGATCCTAGCACTGAACAAAGGCCTGTCATTCTCACCGTCTGAGAATTTTAAGATCTTTGACTGGGTTAAAGATACCAATCTGTTCGGGAGGAAACTCCTCCTACACAAATTCTTTAAACGACGTGAAACATTTCAACTTAAGAATGAGGGCCTACTCCATCTTGATCAGTTGCATATTGATAACATGCGGGACCTTACAGCACTCCTGGAAGAATCTAATAGAATTGAAGGAGAAGGCCCGTTCTCTGATCTTAAACCTAGGTCAAAATTTACCCCTCTACTAGTGACCAGCCCAAATGTGGAGGTATTTATGAGACTTGTACTGCACCGACACACTTTATTCGAGCAAATACCCAGTATGTACCTGGCAGATTCCTGGAATGCGCCGCTCCTCACCTCTGACAAGCCCCGTTGCGTTTGCCTTCCCAGCCTGGGTTCATGCCTGGCTGACGGGCGGCTGATCTGTTAAATGATAATGATTAGGATTTAATAGGCTGCAATGCTTCGCGTGTCTAGCAGATGGCATAAATTCATGAATTGTAATGCATTATATATATATATACTGTGCAGTTTTGCAGCCAGCGGGAATAAAATGCTTCAATCCCTGCTTGGAAAATACCTCAATGTACTCGGGCAGAAAACAGTCACAAACCTCAATACACCCGGGTATACCCGAATTCGTGGGACTAGCCGAGCTCGAATAAAGTGTGTCGCCAGTGTAATAAGTGATTTGGAGAATCTGCATCCTCATAACAGATTTGATAACCTCTCTGCATCCGAACGTCAAGGTCTCAAAGACTTACAAAATGATGTCACAATCACTGTGAAACCCTCGGACAAAGGGGGCAACACAGTGATCATGAATACTGTCGACTATGTGACAGAGTGCACACGCCTCCTTTCAGACTCCACTTGTTACAAGATACTCAAAAAGAGCCCCACAGAATCTTTTAAGAAAGATTTCAAAACCATCCTAACAATAGCTTTAGAGTCTAGGGTCATATCAAAAAAAGAATATGAACAACTTCTAACCCCCGCACCAGTCCTTTCTACCTTCTATTGTTTACCGAAGATTCACAAGGGAACCTTACCCCCCCTGGGGGACCCATTGTATCCGGTATATCTAACCTCACGGAACAAAGTAGTAAATACATCGATCAAATACTACGACCGTTTGTTGACAGTTTACCATCGTTCCTTAGAGACACCAAGGACGCCCTTAATCGACTAAATGACATAGTCCTTGACAAACACACACTATTGATTAGTCTCGACATCGAATCGCTGTATACCTCTATTGTACATCAAGTGGGTATAGACGCAGTTTCCTACTTCCTCAAAAGTCGTAGTTGTGAATTTGTGAAGCACAACCAACTGGTACTCGACCTGCTGAGATTCATACTGACACATAATTATTTCACCTTTAATGGTGTCATTTACCACCAACTTAGAGGCACGGCGATGGGGACCACCTGCGCCCCCACCTATGCGAACCTGTATCTTGGGTGGTGGGAGGCGGAGGTGGTTTTCCATGAAGCCAATGAAGCCTATACCATCCAAATCCTACTATGGGTCCGTTTCATCGATGATGTCCTGGTCCTGTGGCAGGGGACCAGGGCGTCATTCATTGAATTCATCAGCATACTCAACAACAACGAGTTTAACCTTCACTTAACTTACGAAATTGATACACAGGAGGTTACCTTCCTCGACCTTAAAATCTCCAGAGGTGTTGGTGACAAAGTGGAAACTACTATCCACAGAAAAAAGACAGCCACTAACAGCCTTCTGCGCTACGAAAGCCACCACCCAAGGCGACTCAAGGAGGGTATCCCTGTTGGGCAGTTTCTGCGGATCCGCAGAAACTGCTCTACTATCACAGCTTTTGAACATGAAGCACAAAAGATGAGGGAACGATTCAGGGAAAGGGGGTACAGCCATCGATGCATAAGACAAGCTTATCGGAGAGCTAAATTCACAGACAGAACCTCTTTATTGAGTACACATTGCTCCCCAGTCGAAGTCTCAAAACTTATCAGATTTGTGGGTACCTTCAATAATCAATGGTCAGAGATTAACGCCATATTAAAGAAACATTGGCCGGTCCTCCTGGAGGACCCAGATCTCAATGATGTCCTGCGACCTACACCAACTTTGGTCAGCAGGCGGGCATCCAATCTCAAAGACCAGCTGGTCCATAGCCATTTGAGACCATTAACAGCAACTACATGGTTAACTAATAGATCAGTGGGGAATTTTAAATGCCAAGGATGCAAGGCTTGTACACATTTGTCCCTTTCTAAAACCTTCTGTAATTGGAACAATACCAAATGTTTCAAAGTCAGGCAGTTCATTAACTGCAGGACAAAGGGGGTTATCTACCAAGTCACCTGTCAGTGCACCAAAAAGTACATTGGCAAGACCATCCGTGAGTTCCACCAGCGTATTCTGGAACACCTAGGGGCAATACGGAATCATCTGGACACCCCTCTAGCCAATCACATACATCAGGTGCATGGTGGTGACATTACCAACCTTTGCTTTACAGGGATTGAGAGCGTCCCCCCTAGTCCAAGAGGGGGTGATTGGAACCGTCTCATCTTACAAAAAGAGTCCAAATGGATTTATGTATTGGGTACTTTGGCACCCAGAGGGATTAACGAGGGTTTCCTATTCTCTCCCTTTATATAGAGTGCCAGCATCACTACACTTTACCCCCATGGGCTTTTTTGTCCATTTCTTACTTGCATCATCTATTCTACATAGGGTTTGGCTTTAAGAGCATTCCATACTAATATCCGTGACCTTGTGTTTCTAGGTACACCACAACTTACATATAGCTCTTGAACAAATGAATATCACACACAGTTTGTCTTCTCAGTTTATACTTTATTGCTTTAACTGGCTCTTCTTTGATCAACTCTGCAGTTCCGAGATAGTTACCGTCCTCCTGCAATAGAATCAATTGGTTAGACTCAGCTGCTCTGCATTAGCTGGTACTTAACACACTATTTATATCATGCATGTAGTTCCCTACGTCACCACCTTTGAAAAAGCGCCTCAGCGAAACGTGCGTCAGGTGGGAGGCGGCTACAGGACTGACGTCATCACGTGCTTACATTTCCATGCCGGGCAGAGGGTGAGAGGCACTGCTAAGTGCCGGTATGCGTGTGAAGGGAAACAATGTCTATATACAAAAGATACTTGGTATGTGATATGGTGCCTTTGGCTGCAGGATTTTGAGCAGGTAGCCAACATATGTCAGCGTTACTCTGTTGCGTTAGCTCTGACGAGGGCTCGGTCAACCTGATAGGGGTGCGGTGTATATTTAATTACCTTACCCTGAGCACGCAAGTGTAACTGCTGTTGATAATTGTTGCATTGTATGTATCCCTTCTCCCCTCGGCTCATTTCTATGTGTTTGCTCACTATGTCCTTACTGTCTGTTATTCAATCTGCTACAGTGGCACATTTGAACTAGGGGGCCATAACTTGATACAGACTAGATCCGTGCCCCAGAGCTGAATATTACATTTTGTAAGCTCTTGTGCACATACTGTAGCTAATGACAGTTACTGACTGATTATTGTACATTGTGAGGTATCACCAAGCGTGTTATAGTGGTACATTTGAACTAGGGGGCTATAACTGGATACGGACTAGATCCGTGCCCCAGAGCTAAGTACCACACTTTGTGAGCTCTTGTGCACACCATTCATGAACACATTGACTATCAACTATATCTACCTATAGTTAGGCTTGCTGAAACCCTTTATTTAGGGACCCCTCACAATCAGAGTCTTCTCAACACTGTAGGCTACTAAACTACTATTAGTGAGTTTTCACTCTATTGTTACATATTCTGTATAGCATATTGGCATATACTTTTGCATGGTTAGTCCACCGTCACCTGTATCTATTTTACAGGCTTTTTAACCTTGTCATTGCTGAACCAGGGGGTTGACTATTTAGTCTTTGATTGTTCATCTCTGCTAATTAGCAGTCAGGTGGGAATTCCACCTTCCCCCCCCTGGATCTCAGTTGTAGTATTGTATATTTTTGTCTGTTTTTTGTGTTGTGTTACCACAGTCAGTTGTCCATTTATTTCAATGATTTTGACACTTATTTTAACAAAATATAAATAAAGTATTTTAATTTTAAGTTTATCACCATTTCATCTTTACATACAACGAGTGCTGCCCACAGGGTGTCTTTTGTTTTTTGGTTATAATTCTGTTCTCTCCACTTATTGCACCGTTGTCGATTTTACATCATTAGAGGCTGATGCGAGGGTTTCCACCCCTTCCCCTTTCCCCATTGTTGTAAGAGTAAGCTGCCCTAGCTATATAACAGCAATATATGGACAGAATTATGATTATGGATATGCCACAATATAAAGGATTATAAATATCCAGTGGCACAATATTAACATAGGAACCCTCTGAACAAATATAGACGTTAAAAGTCAAGAAGACATTGGTTTCTTATATTTAACATTTGCCTAAAGATGACAATCTAGGTGATAATTATCTGCCAAACACAGTAAGTACTAGTATTACTGACCAAAGATATCTAGCATTCGTTGTGTTTCCATGCATACCCCTTTATTTTAATATGAATATCAATAAAACTATTTGTAAACAATTAACTACACGCATTGTATTCGGGTATTAGAGTGCTTTAATTGACCAGGTCCTTTCTCTCTACTGTATGTTCACATATTATTACTATTCTGGGAATAGCATTGTAAAATTTCCTGAATGAGCTGAGCAGGGTTAATTTTCCTTCCCTACAACATCTTCCCCAACCTTTCCCCCAGGTTATCACATTTGGGTTGGCTAGCTCTTGTGCACATCGGGTTATAGCACCTATAGGGCACCCTCAGTACTTTGGGGACTCACTATTGTGGTGTTGGGTTATTGTATTGTGGGGGATGTTGTGTTGGGGGTGTTATTATATTATTGTGTCAGAAATTATAAGTTGGGGATACCTGTGTGTATCTTTATTTACTGCTGGTATTGTTCCTGGGAAGGGGTTATCCAGCTGCACTAGGATCCCTCCCAGGTGGAGGCGCTGTCACCAGATAGAACGCGACAACCCCAGGCTCCTAGGATCAGGCCAGACAGGTATCCAGCACACGTAGTTCCCTTAAATATGGGGAAAGGGAGCTAAACTAATATTAAATGTTTGATTGCTGTAGAAAAAAATGCCATTTTATTCTTTGCATACAGTATGTTTATCTTTTAAGAACTCTGCAGAGAAAAAAAATAGGCAATACATGTGGTCTTTTTTGCACTGACAAGACCTTGAAATTTTCCATATAATAAATGTTATTCTTTGTGGCGATGGAGGGATTAATCAGGCCATTAATAAAGGCATAATACCCGGCTGATTAACCCTAAATCGCATTGGGACTGAAGGGGTTAACTGTATGTGCATCACACTGATATGTTTGCCCCTATACCATCCCTTTTGTCTCCATTTTGCAGCTCCTTTCCTAGCTGTAGAAATAGGAATGTATGTAAACTGTGTGCAGATTGTATTTGTGACACAAGAGGGAGCCCCTATTGCTGAACCAGCGCTGATTGAGAAAGTGTGGCTGTGTGTGGGGGGCCGCTCTGAAACATAGGTATCAATTTCTAAGCACTAGACCTCTCAACCGCAAAGGTCAATTGAATTAGTGCTTTCTGTCAAAATATATCTGCTACCTTGTTAGCTTCATAACTTGAAAGAGGGAAGTCAATTGACGTGGGAATGGGGTTAAACCGCAAGCCACATCATAGCCCGTTCAATTAAATAAGCTAACTCGAGAACGGAATAAGCTAGCACTCTAATTTTTGGAGTGCTGTGAGGGATAAAGAAACCATACACACAAATATAAAAATTTATAGTATTGGCACAAGCAGAACATACTGTATTAATAAACTGTGTTATACTGTTGGTTTTAAATGTGAAGACAGGAAAACTCTTTTCTGTGAGCACGGGAAAAATCCTTTAGAATGCAAATATGCTAAGGGTGAATGAACAGAGTGGTTTTTCAACCCTGTGCTTCAAAGATATCCTGCAGAGAGGGTGTCTCAATGTCTATGAGAAGTCCGGAGTTGAAAAGCCTCAGCAATCCTAGGTGTTAGATTAGCCGGGATATTGTGAGTGCCAGATACCGGTGTAAAGTATGCATACTTCACACTTGGTGGCCAAACCCCAGACTCAGTGTTGTCAGGTAAGGGGCTGATCCTGGTATGCTAAGGAGCTCAGGTGTGAAGTTGACACATGCTCCATGCAAACCAGGAGGCAGCTTCTGCCCTTACTGTGAAGTACTGGCAAGTCAGAGAGTGGTGGGGAAAATATTCCCACAAGCGGGATTGGGTGCATGTGTTATGTATAGGACCCTGAACCCTATAAAAATGCCTGCAGCCCAGTCCCAGTCAGTTTAACCTGATTTGACCAAGTTCCAGTGCTTGCGGTTCCGGAAAGTGAGGGGTTAATAATATCGTAACTAAGGATCATCCCCCTCTTCTGGAATTCGTTAGAGCTAAGGGTTCCCGAATGAACCCTGTAAGGACTGAACAAACTTTTTCCTGTTGGCTGAGATATCGGGCTGGCAAGTTGCGCCCCATAGCCAGAAACTGCTACACGGATCATTTTGCGCACCCACTTGCAGGGGTGCCCAGAGACTTTATTTCGTTCCAAGGACTTTTGTTTTCATTTCCCCGTCCCAGTAAGTGTTTCATTGTGTGTATATTGGGAAGATTTGTGTGTCTGTCTGAAAATAAATAAATTACAATTTATTTTACCCAACTTGTGTGCTCAGGGCAGAATCCCGGTATTAATTTGTGTATAAGTCTTGGTCTCCCGTGACATTCTTCAATCCACAATGTTAGATAAACAATATGGTAATTTGGGTACATTACAATTACAATGTCTAATATGTAAAATATATGTACAGTATGTATATCTTTATTTATGTACTGTAGCACCATTCAGGTACATAGTGCTTTACAATACATGCAACATAATATTATACCACAATGGGAATAAGTGCTTCAGACAAAATAATAGGAAAAGGAGTCCCTGTCCCAAAGACATTACAATCTATGTGGTAAGTGGCATAATTATATATCATTATATATAATTTTTGGTTCAGAACAAAATGATAAAGACAAATACAGTACACACAAAAAGGAAAAGGTCCTTTTGGACCATTTATTACACATTTACAGAGACATAATTAGCATTGGTTTCTGGGGCGACTGACCCTTTTCTTGGATGCAAATGAGGTGGTCTGTCTTCTGAAACATAGTGCTGTTTTTCTGGATACAAGTACATGACAAAAATGAAATACTCATAGCTAACACATAATTAACTACGCAATCCTTGTGTTAAAATGAAATATTTAAAATATTTTGTAGCAATTTGTATATAAGAATACTGTATATGAGACTGCACCATCACAAAGAACCAATTGTCTCTTTCTGACAGTTGAGTGCAGTGCAAATACATCAATTTTGAAACTTATTTTTGATTCACATATATTTTAAACAATGTCACCAAAAGAAACATTGTCCTCTCATACCTCTTTGCATTTATATATCAAGGGGTTTTGTTCTTCTCACTGTGTGCATTGCTCTTAGATTTAATGAGTGTCAATAGTTTCTAGGAGTTACATTATAATGAGATGTGTAACATCATTGCTGGGAGTCACTAAGCTCCAACAACTAAGCTCCAATATTAAAGCTAGATCCTGTGTTAACTGTCATTTTCTTGAATGGCAGGTAATGCGGCATGGAGCTCAGATATCCATTATCAGAACTTTGTGGATCTACCCCTTTCAATCTTTTGTGTCGTTTTGCTGAGAAATACCTTGGTATCTTTCAGAGTTTTTCTTTAAGCATCTAGAAAATAACGCTTTTATACCCAGTCTTTGTAAAAATGAGCAGGTTGTGTGCTTCACATCACAGACAGTTAATTATGGTTGCAGACGGCAAATGTATGATGTTTAGTCATGTACAGGTGTAGCAGGCATTATTGCACCCTCTGGTGCGTGCCAGCAGGTGCAATAATGTTTTAGCCCTGCCTCTTTTTCAAATGCGGATAATGGAAAGATAGTGGGTTATGTTCCTGATGGCACTTTGTATGTGTCCTGCTGCAACGTGCCAGTGGGAGCAGTGACATCTGTACAATATCACACACTGCAAGGGCATTTTAAGATGCTCCCAAGAAGTACATATTATGTTCTTCTTTTTTTTTTTATAACTTTCATTTTTATTTGGTATTACATTGCGTACATAAGATCACCACCTATTAGCATACATTACAGAATACGTAAATTTGTCAGCAAAAACCATAACATTTAGACAAGACAACTGACGAACTTAACAAACTACAGGTATCAACACGCCACGAGGACAGACATGACTTACTGGACAGAGGTGGAACACAGTTGGGTGTTTGGACAGGTCGGTAGAGGGGGGGGGGTACTTGGAACTGTTTCTTCAGAGAGCAGGAACTGCACCTTGACATGTGGATCTGTCGGGTTCATGTGTGATTACCTAAAGCGCTCTACTCTCTTTGTCTCTATGTCGTCGTCAGGTCTGCTCCGTCAAAGGAGAACGCATTTGCGTTTTTTAGTGCAAAATTGTGTCGGCGTCTATCCCCGGGATGTCTGTTTGGGCTAACCAAGGGGCCCATATTTTTAGAAATTTGGAGCCAGAGTCGTTGACCCAACTCGTCAACTGTTCCATCTGGCAAACATGCCAAATTCTGTTCCTGATTTTGGGTATGGTTGGTAATTCCTGCGGTTTCCATACTGCTGCAATCTCGCACCTCGTGGCGGTTGCAAAATGCGTAACCAGTTTGTGTGTCGCATTGGACACGTCCTGAGGTCGTCTGCCCACGAGGAACAGCCACGGGTCCAGGGGGACCTCCAAATTGAGGATCCTTCGTAGCCATTCTCTAATAGATTCCCAAATCGGGACCACTTTCAGACAGGACCACAGCATATGCTTTAAATCAGCTACTTCCCCGCACTGTTTAGGGCAGAGCGGGGAGTAGCCCCTGACAAATTTAGATAGTTTCAATGGGGTATGGTACCACCGCATGAGGACTTTATATGCGTTCTCCTTTAACGTGGCACATATTGAGCTTTTGGCTGCCGCTTGCAATATTTGGTCCCATTCCTCGTCCTCTAACGTCTCCCCTAAATCTGTCTCCCACTGTCGCATATATTTCAGTCGAGGGGCGTCAGATGTCTCCGGACAGATCACCTCCCTATACATCCTAGAGGTTAGTCCCCTTGTGTCCGTTTCTCTGGAACACAGCTGTTCAAAATTGGTTCGTGCAGGACGAACCGGGAATTTATAATAGAATGCCCTGACCTGGATGAATCTAAAGAGTTCTGTATTGGGTGGCTTTTTCTCATCCTTAATCATATGAAACGTCTTGATAAATTTCCTTCCTTCCGGGTCTTTCAATCTTAGATACCCCGCCTGCGTCCACTTTATAAATTTGTCGCCAAACAGCCCTGGAGAAAAATCCGGATTCCCCACCAGGGGGGTCATCAATGACTGCTGTGTGGTCAACTTAGCTTTAAATTTAGATAACTCCCAGACCGCCAGCGAGTTCGCAACTGCACAGAGTGGCAACCCTATTGATTTCTTACACTGTTTTGGAAGCCAGATCAGATCATGAAGTGTTACTGGTGCGCAACATTCTTTTTCTAGGGCTACCCACCTTCTTTTTGCTGGGTTCAAATGCCACTGGACAATTTGGCATAATTGTGCCGCCTTATAGTATGCCAACAAGCAAGGTACCGCTAACCCTCCACTCGTCACTGGTTTTGTCAGTATGTTTTTCGCAATTCGTGTGCTTTTTTTATTCCAAATAAATTGAATAATGTGAGCCTGAAGTGCTAGGATCTCATCCCGAATGAGAGGTATTGGAAGGGCTTGAAACAGATATAACATTTTGGGTAGCAAGTTCATTTTAACACTAGTAATCCTCCCAAACCATGATATACCGTAGGCCACCCAAACCCTGAGATCCTCCCTCAGTTTCTTCATTATTCTAGGGAAGTTAGCTTTGTATTATGTTTTGTACTTCTTTGTGATATATACCCCTAAATATTTGATGGCGGAGGGTTGCCATTTAAAATTGAAATTGAGCTCTATCAGTTTTTCGACCGGCTTGATTAGATTGATGTTAAGAGCTTTCGACTTGGTCTGGTTAATTTTAAATCCCGACACCATGTTGAATGTTCTTAAGATCGCAAAAAAGTTGGGTAGGGAGGTGAGGGGTTTTGATAACGTCAAAATCACGTCATCCGCGTATAACGCCACCTTGTGCGTCTGCTCTCCTACATCTATCCCTGCTATATCTGGGCATAATCTGATATGGGCCGCTAGTGGTTCTATACAGAGAGTAAATAACAACGGTGACAGTGGGCATCCCTGTCTTGTCCCGCTACGGATGTTAAATACCTCAGAGGGAAAACCCTGGTGTCGCACTCTTGCTGTGGGGCCATTGTAGAGGGCCAGTATTGCCTCTAGAAGGTGCCCCTCGAAGCCGAACGCCCCCTGCGTCTCTCTGAGGTAGGGCCAGTCGATCCTATTAAAGGCCTTTTCAGCATCCAGACTTAATACCATGGACGGGATGTTTTTCCTTTTTGCCAGATCAATCAAATCTACAATCCGTCTGGTATTGTCTGCTGCCTGGCTGACCCCTATAAAGCGTACTTGATCCGGGTGAATCAACCTAGGAAGGACAATGCCCACCCGGTTAGCTATTAATTTAGAGAAAATTTTAACATCCAAATTAATCAGGGATATTGGCCAGTAGCTCTTACAGTCTGCCGGGTCCTTACCGGGTTTGTGGATCAACGAGGTGGACGCCTGGAGCATCTGTGCTGGGAAGGGCGCCCGTGCTAGAATACCATTAAATAATTTCAGCAAGTGGGGAGCCAGGATCTTACAAAATTTCTTATAGTATAAATTTGAAAATCCGTCTGGTCCAGGGGCTTTAGCTGATTTAAGGTAGGTAGATTCGCCTCCTTTAGAAAAGTTGTTAGTGTTTCTGCGGTCTTTTGGGTGTGGCTGACCTTATCCCCGTCATATAGTGTCGCGTAGTAATTTTTAAACACCTCCACTATTTGTCTAGGATCAGAAGTTAGGTCCCCCCCTGAGATTTGATGGATGCTATACGAAAATTTGGAAGCTTGTTTCGGAGCTTATTGGCTATTAGGGTATCTGGCTTGTTGGCTTTCTCATAGAATCTGTGCTTTGACCATGCCAACTCCTTTTCGGCCTGGGAGGACAGCACTAGATTAAGTTTAGTTTTAGTATCGTTCAGTTCCTTCCATACGGACTGACTCTTATTAATTTTGTGTTGAGCAGTGAGGTGTGCCAGTTTCTCCTGCAGATCTTTTATTTTCGCCTCCTTCTCTCTTTTCCTTTTGCCTGCTATGTTCATCAGAGTGCCTCTCAGGGTACCCTTATGGGCCTCCAAGAGCGTAGATTGTGATGTCACACTGCCCTTGTTTTCCCGGAAATAGTCTTTAATCTGCTCGTCAATTTCCTTTTCGGTTGCGGGGCATTTTAAAAGGAGCTCATTGAGCTTCCAGTTTGCTCCAGGTCTGTCTAGCGTATCTAACGTGCACCTCAGCTCTACTGGTGCATGGTCGGCCCAAGAGATTCCATGTATCTCAGTGTGGCCAACCACCGGAACCACTCTATTTAATACTAGGAGGTAATCTATCCGACTGTAACGGTTGTGGGGTTGGGAAAAAAAAGTATATTCCCGTGCACCTGGGTGCTGTTCCCGCCAGATGTCTATCAGCTTACAGTCTTGCAGGCCCTTATGTATGGTTAGTATGTCCTGTTTGTGGGCAGGGTTAAGTCCTGTACATCTGTCTAAGTCGGGGTCTAATGTGCGGTTGAGATCGCCTGCCAGGAAAATATTTCCCTTCGCAACACTGTGTATTTTGTTAAAGAGCTGGACAAAGAATGCTGAGCTTTGTTCACATGGGGCGTATACTGCTGCCAATGTCAGGGGTTGACTCTGTATCATACCAATGAGAATGAGGAATCTGCCCTCTGGATCTGAATATTGTTTATTTATGGTTAATGCTAGTCTATTGTGTATCACGATAGCTACACCTCTTTTTTTGACATTTTGACATTTGACATTTGACATTTTTTGACATTGAAGCCAGATAGAATGTTCTGTAGTTTTTATCTAGGTATTTAGGATGATTGGTGCGTGAAAAGTGGGTTTCTTGTAAAAAGAGTATATCAGCTTTCATACGACTATATTCTTTAAATGCGATTCTATGCTTGATAAGACTGTTAAACCCTTTAACATTGTGTGATACCATTGTTAGCTCTTTACTCATCTTGGTTGCGTTGGATGACTGCTCCGTTGTCTGTTATGACCCTTTCCTGGGGGCTGATTGTTGTTGTGCCTGCTCCTTCTTCTGCTGGATATCTGCGGATCCTCCATCTCTGGTAGAGTTGTGTGCTATGGGAAGGCGAACACGAAAGGAGGGGGAGAGGGAAACATCTAGACAAACATAAACCAAGCATAAAAACAGTGATCTCAGAACCCTGGTACGAGTACCCTGATTGTAAAAACATCGCCCCTGGGTAATCAGTGTAGGAAGCCAGGCGCTCTCTCCCTGTACGCCCTACCCCCTCCCTCACTGCTATTCCCTTCCAGGGGACTTTGCCGGTCACTTGGGTTGGTGTCATTCCCTGTCCCGGCGGTTGGCCAATGCGGAATCCGGAGCAGGCTCAAACCCTGCCGTCCGGCCCCGCCCCTATATTGGCTATGAACAAAATGACTAATGCTCTCCTGCACCGATCTCTGTGCCCCGTGTACTCTCCTGCCCGCTAACCTTCATCTGCCCTCTTCTTTTATGGTGACATGTTGCCCCCCTTTTGTTTTTGTAGGTGGAGGTTGGTAACGTCATGTGGTGTATGTCTCCTTGACCTATCTAGGTCTCCTATGAACTTGTCTGGACTGTCCTACGTAACGACCTCCCTGGGGATCCCATTTCTGTGTTGGGCTTTCCTGGGTATCCACAGTATTGCTTACCCATGTCCTCTATGCCCTGCTTTTGAACCCTCTTTTTCGTTTTCTACGGGTGGCCTTTTTGGTCTTAACTTGCGTTCCCTCACTTTCGGCTTCTAAGCCTTTCTTGCTCTCTACTTCCTTTTCCCTGTATCTTTATCTTTCTCATTCCCAACTTACGCTTGCCCTCTAATCTATCACTTCCCCCTGCCTTCTTGTCTACCTACTCTTACCTCTTCTCGTCTTACTCTTTCCACCACTTAGCCCTTCCGATCTCCTACCTCCTTGGCTACTTCCCATCTCGTTCTTCTTCACCTCATATTCCCTTCCTCATAGTACCCTACTGCTCTACCCTCTCATTATCGTTCACTTCCCCCTGCCACTAAATCAACCTACTGTACCCTCTTCACATCCTATTATCTATGTCTTCTCTTGTTTACGTCCGCTGCCTTCTCGATTCATTCAGTTATCTTTCTTTTGCTATGCTTAGTCTGTCTCGTCCCTCTTTGCCGACCCTCCGCCCTCTGAGGATGGGATGCCGTCCCCACTCTGGTCTCCGGTCTCTTCCGCTGGTAGCTTCTGTTACGGGGTCCATGGGACGTCCCTCTGGAACTGATGCTGGCACCCTGTCGTCTGTTAACTGGGCCACGTCGCTTGAGTTCTAGCCCGTGCGATGGAGTAATGCCTTCCAGCGCCGTTCCTATTACGCTACTGCAAGGACTTCTGGCAACTTCCGCCACCTCCAAGATGGCCACCGTGGGGACCGCCCCTTCCTGTGACGCGTTTACTTTGTCCGCCATCTTGAAGTGGGCGGCTCACCTGCATGGACGTGTCGTCGACCGCTCTTCCCGCTCGTGCGGCTCTTCCCACCCATTCCATCTTTCCTGGTTCTGCGTGCCACTCTGGAGTCCCCTGCTCCGCCATCTTGGGCGCCATACCGCAGCCACGAGGTAAGATAATTATTTTCAGCAGGTTACCACTGTTCGTGCTCCTTCGTCGCTAGGATTGCGCTAACGTCCACCAGAGCTCTCAGGGGTAGGTAGAAGGTTCTATACTCAAGTGTCCAGGGCATCGGTGCATCTTGTAACTCTGTTAACAACAAACTTTTCAACTTTATTAAAACTGCAACTGTGGAGAAGCTGTGTAATTACAGGATTCTTCAGCCCTGGTCTGCCCCTTCTCCAGCCGTGCTTCCGACAGTGGTCCATGATGGACCCGGAACTGCGTCCTCTGTCTCAGCGCCCGGTGAGGCCGTATGCAGCCCCAGTTTCTTAAGGAACGCAGGTCCTTCTTCGGGGGTTCTCATGCTGATTGGGTGGCCATTTCGGACCACAAGCAGTCCAAATGGGAATGTCCAGCGAAAACGGATCGCATTATCCCGGAGTTGTTTAGTGATGGGCCACAGCCATCTGCGTCGGGCTAGGGTGGTTGGGGCTATGTCCTGGAAAACGGCTATTTTAGTGCTTTCAACTCCACGAGGGGTGCGTTCCTCGCGCGTTGCAGCACCTCTTCCCGGGTCTTATAATGGTGGAGCCGCACGATGATATCCCGTGGCTGTTCAGTCGGTTGTGGCCTGGATCGCAGCGCCTGGTGGCATCGATCCATACCAGCTTGTCTTGTGGAGATTCAAGGCATATATGCGCAAGCCACTGTGCCACGAACTCCTCACAGTCCCCCACATTTTCTGGAATCCCGTGTAGGCGGACATTGTTTCGGCGGTCGCGGTTTTCCGCGTCCTCCTGTCTCTCTTTGAGCTCATTGATCTGTGCCTGCAGGTCTGCTGTTTTTTTTGTATTTCATTGACCGACTTTAGCGTTGACAACTACCTTCACCTCGAGTTCGTGCGTTCTTGGCCCTAGGCTCCCTACCTCCTTGCCTAAGGCTTTTATTTCGGCTTGTAGCATTGATTTCAAGTCTGTATATAAGCGCTCGAAATCGCAGAGTCTCACAGGTAGGAGTCCCTGATCTTCTCCGGGTTCTCCCTCCCCTTCGGATTCCGATCCTGTGCGCCATTACTGCCGTGGCCCTGCTCGATCTTCCTCCAAAATACTCAGGGAGCCCCTTTTTCCTCGGGGTTTTGGGCATCTTCTTAGACATCCCGAGGGTTTTATCTATCTTTTGATGTGTATTTATTTATTTACTGTCCGGTTAATCGTTTTTTTTTTTTTTTATAAAGATTGGGCTTCTCGCATGCGTCCCCATTATGTTCTTCTTTTAACATATCCATCATGTATGGACAAGGATCCCTGTTAGGAAAGTCTTTTTTATTTTTTTCCCCCATTTTTTCCCCCTGCAAGTGTAGCCAAAGTATGTTTGTTTAGTCACCTGTGAGATGGTGTTACATAGAGGTTTTTCAATTTCTTGCTTTTCCTTTTTAAACATTATACACCTTTTTTATATTTAGTAATTCCTTTAAAAAATCTTGAATAGTGGTGTGTTGGATTACCTACTGCATGAATGTCTTTGTATGGGTGCGGCAGGACGGCCTGTAGCCGAGGTCAGGGAACAGTCCACACGTGTAGTTTCAGGATAATGAAAAATGTTCAATGGCTTTATTTCTCCACAGTAACATAACATGCGGGTACACTGTCCCTTTAACAAAATAAATTCTGCTCCATGATGGGAGAAAAACTGACTAACACAGCAGACCTATCTAGCAGGCTGGCTGGCTAAACCATAACCAAACCTTCAGTGTCTTTTAAGCAGTCATGAAAACAAATGAAACAAATCTTACTTTGGCTGCAGTAAGTAGTGTTGTATCCTTCTGGCTAGCAGCACATCTATCCATGTGCTCTTGTCTGAGAGATCTATCTCAGAACATCCAGGGGGAGCATATAATGGGTTGAGAAAACAAAACAAGATACACAAATATAAGTGCAGACGTAATGCAATCAGTGAATAAATGTGGCAGTGTCTTGGCTCATATAGCTGTACTACTCACAGGACTAAAGTGTATATATAAGCAGTTGGCAAATAGGGTTGCCACCCTTGATGGTATAAAGGCACCGGACCCCTTATCGATACTCCGTCAGCATAAACCGCATGTATAAAGAGAGAGAAAACTACATAGTGCGATCAATAATATAAACTTTATAAAAAATGAATGGGTAAAAAATGCGCACTTACAATGTGCTAATATAATAAAAGCATTGGTCACAAAATGTGAGTAGGAGTTGTCCCGAGCAGCTCACCGCCTCCCTGGGTCATCAGGCTGAATGCCACGGCACTGTATCCACGATCGGAGCCTCCCTCTGTGCGCCCGTCTGATCCTCTGACGTCACGGCTGCAGGTTAGGTTTCAGCTACGGGTCGCCTCCAAGACCAAAATAGGTCTGCTGGTTTCCTCTACGCGTTTCGCCCAGCACCAGAAACTGTTCACGGCTTCGTCAGGAGAATAATGAGTAGCATGCTAGTGGCTGTTTAAATACCCTTTGGGAATGCTAATTTAGCTAAAACATTCAATAAATCAATTAAGATTGCACCTGGAGTTGGAGTTGAACATGGTTGGAAGTTATAATACTTTGTGTTATTAGAGACTTAATAACGTGGGATAACATTGTTGTGGACACAGTTTGTTCGTACATTATGGCAGATATCATACATAAATCACAACTTTACCCTTAATGGGTATTATGAAATGTCATTCTGTATTTTACTTGCTAATAAATGTGATTGTCAGATTTAATATGTTTACTGCGATCTCAATCGCTTCAATAGGAGATGGGAAGGGGAGGAATCTTCTTGTAATGAACTCACTATGTATTTCAATATTAAGTGGTGATGAATACTTAAATAGTAATTGGTCAGTGTGTTAAATCTGATCTAGAAACAAGGGAGGGCAAAGATCTCTATTGGGGTATTAGATGTAAACAATGTCCGAAAAAGAGACTGATGAGGTCTGTATAGTAGAACAGGCAAATATATAGAGTATGGACTTGGTTGTGTCATTATAAATTCACAGGTGGTCAGGGATTAATTATATTCAATACGAGATGGAACACGGTGTAAGAACGATACTAACGTTGATCACGTGCACATAAAAAGTGTGGACTAAGATGTGTAGTAATAAATTCTCATAACTCTTAAAGGGAGCAGTGATCCAGGTTTATATGTTATCAACATTCAATATGGGATAGAACACGATATGAATGAAAGGATCTAAGCCTACCATTAAAAAGTATGGTGTACGAATGACATTTCATTTACAGTGAATAAGAGAACATATATAACAAGATAAACATAGACATAACACCATCGTATTGTGCTAGCACTATAGAGACTTGCTGCCATTTATGGATGCTGATCTGAAACGAGAAGCAGGTGAAAGAGCGAGGGACAACAGAGACAAGGCTAAACAATATTAATATACAATATCCAAAGGAGATTATTTCAAAAAAGGTGTGAGATCAATCTCAGCATTAAGACCTCTAGGGGCTAGTGTTTTGAGACGGTGGATCCAAAAGGTTTCACGTTTTAATAGTTCCAAACCCCTATCTCCTCCCCTCCAATGGGGTAGGACATGTTCGATGGCTTTGTATTTTAGGCATGTCGGTTCACCACCATGGAATTCTGTGAAGTGATTAGGAATGCTGTGATTAGTTAATTTCCTCTTAATTCCACTAAGGTGTTCAATGATTCTTGTTCTTATAGGTCTTATTGTTTTGCCTATATACTGCAACTTGCAGGAACATTCTATCATGTAAATTACATGATCTGTCCTGCAAGTCATAGAGGTATTGATATCAAAAATTTCACCAGTAACACTAGAGTTGAACTTTGTTTGTTCCTGTGATTTAAACCGACATGCCTTACAATTAGTACAGCCAAAAAAAACTTTTTTGTTTAGCCACATATTATCCTTGGATTTAGCCTCCCTGAGTGCACTAGGGGCTAGTTTGTTCTTGAGATTGCATGCTTTGGTGAAAATTACATTCGGTCTTTCAGGAATACTAGGGCCTAGAACGGGATCGTTTTTTAGAATATCCCAATGTTTGGAAATTATACTTCTCACTTTTCCAGCATCCCTACTGTATCCTGTTAGAAATGCAAAATCAAATTTATTGTTCCTAATTATGTCCTTTTTCTTAGGTATCAACAAATCTCCTCTCTGTACTCCCTCTATCTCTCTCCTCACTGATTCAATTTTATCCTCACTGTAATTTTTTTCCAGAAATCTCTCTTTGATTTTTTCAGATTGTGACTGATATTGTTCTATATCTGTACAGTTTCTTCTTATTCTAGTGAACTGGCTTGATGGTATATTATCCATCCATCTGGGCAAATGGCAGCTGTCTCTTCTAATAAAGTTGTTCTTGTCTATTTCTTTGAAGTATGTCTTAGTTTTTATTGTTCCTTCTTCAATATATATGTTCAAATCTAAAAAATTAATTTGTGTGTGACTCCATTCACTCGTGAATTGTAGATTGTGTGTGTTAACATTCATACTTTCAATAAATGTAATTAAAGTGTCTTCACCGCCCCTCCAAATAAAAATAATATCATCTATGTAGCGGCGATAAAGGACAAGATTCGCCACAAGCTCACCCTCCACCCAGATGTTATCCTTCTCCCAATCTGACACAAATAAATTGGCGTAGCTTGGAGCGAATCTCGTCCCCATCGCCGTACCACATTTCTGCAAATAAAAATTCTGTGCATACCAAAAATAATTGTGCTCCAATATGAATTTTATACTTTCAATCAAAAAATCAATTTGTGATTCTGGTAGGTTATCATCTGTTAGTAATACACGCCTGACTGCTTCACATCCCTGTGTGTGTTTAATGACTGTATAGAGTGAAGCTATATCACAAGTGGCTAGTATAAAGTGTTCTTCCCACTTCACCCTACTCAATAGGTTGAGTATATCAACAGTGTCTTTCAAATAAGCCCTTTGTTTCACCACATGTGGTTGCAAAATGGTGTCTATGTATAGCGAGAGGTTGGCAGTAAGTGAGTCAATCCCCGAGACTATTGGTCTTCCTGGGGGATTGACTACACTCTTATGGATCTTGGGGAGGAAATAAAAGACCGGCATCTTGGCTTTATTTTGATACAAGAAATTGTATTCCTTATCATCAAGTATGCCGGTCTCCTTTCCCCTATCCAACAATGTCTTTAGTTCTTCTGTGTAAGAAATGATAGGGTTAGAGGGCAATACAGTGTAGGTGTTGGTATCTCCCAATAGTCTAAGTGCCTCTAGTTCATAATTGACCCGATCCATAAGTACTATCCCCCCCCCTTTGTCTGCCTGTTTGATGACCAGTTCATGGTTCTCCATGAGTTCCTTAAGGGCCTCCTTCTCATCTTTGGTCAAGTTTTCTGATCTCTTATTGCCCTTTTCCTTGAGATCTGAATCTAGGGTTTCAAAGTCCTTGGTGACCATCTGAAAAAAGACATCCAAATGGTTGCCAGTGGCAAAATGGGGGTAAAAGGTGGATTTAGGTTTTAATCCTGTATGGATAAATTTTCTCTCCTCTTCTACCACTGGGGGCACTTCTTTAGTGTTGTGCTCTATGTGTCTCCCCAAAAAATATCGTTTCACAGTGAGTTTCCTAAGAAAGCGATTAGCATCTATATATAGATTGAAACTGCTATGTGTCTTCATTGGTGCAAAGGATAGTCCTTTTGATAGAACACTATTTTGTGTGTCTGATAGGGATATAGTACTGAGATTAATGACATTTTCAACATTTATTTTGCGCTCCTTTTGTTGTCTCGTGTGTTTTCGTCTACCCCTCTTTCCTCTGAGAGTCTTCCTCTTTTTGAGCTGCCCATTGATCCTTTCTCTGTCTGAGATTGCTTGTGACTTGGATCCCACAAATTGGAAGGGCCCTCTGCCCCTAAAAAAGAGGAATCTGTGCTATTTTGTTTTTTAAGATCTTTCTTATCTTTATTTTCCTTTCTCTCTTTGGAATCTAAGGAGTTAGTTCTATTTTGCTGTTTTCTTGTCCTGTCTTCATCTCTTTTATCTTTTTTAGATTGATTAATTGGAGTATAGTTCGCTCTGTCTCTACCTCTATATTCTTCTTTTTTCGGTGAGTATTGATTATCCCTAGTGGTTCTATCTCTTATCTGATGTTCAGATCTCTCCTCCCCTCCCCTCTCTGTATGTGATTTCTCACTCTCATAGTTGGTGTGTCTCTCTCCACGTTTGTCCTTTCTATAATCATTTTTGTAATATTTTTTAAAAGTTCTATTTTTGTTCCAACTTCTTTGTTCCCCCTTTCTGTAGTCTTCCTCATCTCTATGTAATTTCTGAGTTTTGTTGTTATCAGTATCTCTTTCTAAGGTCTCTATTTTTCTTTGTAGTGCAGTGTCTTTTTCTTTGAATTCTTTGGTGTTTTCAAAGGGGGTTAATTTATCTTTTATTACATTAATTTCTTCATCTAGTAGTTTAAGATGTGCCTTTTGTTGTTTTATTACTAGGTCAATCAACCCATGGGAACACCTATCAAGTAATTCGTTCCAACTTGCTAAGAAAGCCTCATCCTCTAAATCAAAGGATGGCTTCTTAAGCACTCTCAATCCTCTGGGTATAATGTCACATTCTTTATATTGTTGTAAAAACACAACGTCTAACCACTTTTTTGTATCTCTTATCATTAGTCTCTCAAGTTTAGTAAACTCATTGGTGATCATATTATCCACATTATCATCATTAGAAACTTCCACATCTGGTGTTTTATCAAAATTAATCTTTCTTAATAGTCTTTTAGAAAACACATTAACATTAGTAGTGCAGGTGTCCATAATGAAAAGCGTGCAGCCCACTCACCCAAAAAAACAGCCAGTACTTGTGTAAATAGGTGAACAAAAAGGCGCGAACAGCTATATATGAAGTGAATAAATAATAATAATGGTGTAAATGGTAAAATAAATATAAGTGATGACCAAAAAACCCACAGCTCAAACCTCACTGGTGGGACCTGTTTCACGGGTTCCAGAGTTTAGAAGTATCTCAGAACATCCAGGGGGAGCATATAATGGGTTGAGAAAACAAAACAAGATACACAAATATAAGTGCAGACGTAATGCAATCAGTGAATAAATGTGGCAGTGTCTTGGCTCATATAGCTGTACTACTCACAGGACTAAAGTGTATATATAAGCAGTTGGCAAATAGGGTTGCCACCCTTGATGGTATAAAGGCACCGGACCCCTTATCGATACTCCGTCAGCATAAACCGCATGTATAAAGAGAGAGAAAACTACATAGTGCGATCAATAATATAAACTTTATAAAAAATGAATGGGTAAAAAATGCGCACTTACAATGTGCTAATATAATAAAAGCATTGGTCACAAAATGTGAGTAGGAGTTGTCCCGAGCAGCTCACCGCCTCCCTGGGTCATCAGGCTGAATGCCACGGCACTGTATCCACGATCGGAGCCTCCCTCTGTGCGCCCGTCTGATCCTCTGACGTCACGGCTGCAGGTTAGGTTTCAGCTACGGGTCGCCTCCAAGACCAAAATAGGTCTGCTGGTTTCCTCTACGCGTTTCGCCCAGCACCAGAAACTGTTCACGGCTTCGTCAGGAGAATAATGAGTAGCATGCTAGTGGCTGTTTAAATACCCTTTGGGAATGCTAATTTAGCTAAAACATTCAATAAATCAATTAAGATTGCACCTGGAGTTGGAGTTGAACATGGTTGGAAGTTATAATACTTTGTGTTATTAGAGACTTAATAACGTGGGATAACATTGTTGTGGACACAGTTTGTTCGTACATTACGGCAGATATCATACATAAATCACAACTTTACCCTTAATGGGTATTATGAAATGTCATTCTGTATTTTACTTGCTAATAAATGTGATTGTCAGATTTAATATGTTTACTGCGATCTCAATCGCTTCAATAGGACATAATTAGGAACAATAAATTTGATTTTGCATTTCTAACAGGATACAGTAGGGATGCTGGAAAAGTGAGAAGTATAATTTCCAAACATTGGGATATTCTAAAAAACGATCCCGTTCTAGGCCCTAGTATTCCTGAAAGACCGAATGTAATTTTCACCAAAGCATGCAATCTCAAGAACAAACTAGCCCCTAGTGCACTCAGGGAGGCTAAATCCAAGGATAATATGTGGCTAAACAAAAAAGGTTTTTTTGGCTGTACTAATTGTAAGGCATGTCGGTTTAAATCACAGGAACAAACAAAGTTCAACTCTAGTGTTACTGGTGAAATTTTTGATATCAATACCTCTATGACTTGCAGGACAGATCATGTAATTTACATGATAGAATGTTCCTGCAAGTTGCAGTATATAGGCAAAACAATAAGACCTATAAGAACAAGAATCATTGAACACCTTAGTGGAATTAAGAGGAAATTAACTAATCACAGCATTCCTAATCACTTCACAGAATTCCATGGTGGTGAACCGACATGCTTAAAATACAAAGCCATCGAACATGTCCTACCCCATTGGAGGGGAGGAGATAGGGGTTTGGAACTATTAAAACGTGAAACCTTTTGGATCCACCGTCTCAAAACACTAGCCCCTAGAGGTCTTAATGCTGAGATTGATCTCACACCTTTTTTGAAATAATCTCCTTTGGATATTGTATATTAATATTGTTTAGCCTTGTCTCTGTTGTCCCTCGCTCTTTCACCTGCTTCTCGTTTCAGATCAGCATCCATAAATGGCAGCAAGTCTCTATAGTGCTAGCACAATACGATGGTGTTATGTCTATGTTTATCTTGTTATATATGTTCTCTTATTCACTGTAAATGAAATGTCATTCGTACACCATACTTTTTAATGGTAGGCTTAGATCCTTTCATTCATATCGTGTTCTATCCCATATTGAATGTTGATAACATATAAACCTGGATCACTGCTCCCTTTAAGAGTTATGAGAATTTATTACTACACATCTTAGTCCACACTTTTTATGTGCACGTGATCAACGTTAGTATCGTTCTTACACCGTGTTCCATCTCGTATTGAATATAATTAATCCCTGACCACCTGTGAATTTATAATGACACAACCAAGTCCATACTCTATATATTTGCCTGTTCTACTATACAGACCTCATCAGTCTCTTTTTCGGACATTGTTTACATCTAATACCCCAATAGAGATCTTTGCCCTCCCTTGTTTCTAGATCAGATTTAACACACTGACCAATTACTATTTAAGTATTCATCACCACTTAATATTGAAATACATAGTGAGTTCATTACAAGAAGATTCCTCCCCTTCCCATCTCCTATTGAAGCGATTGAGATCGCAGTAAACATATTAAATCTGACAATCACATTTATTAGCAAGTAAAATACAGAATGACATTTCATAATACCCATTAAGGGTAAAGTTGTGATTTATGTATGATATCTGCCGTAATGTACGAACAAACTGTGTCCACAACAATGTTATCCCACGTTATTAAGTCTCTAATAACACAAAGTATTATAACTTCCAACCATGTTCAACTCCAACTCCAGGTGCAATCTTAATTGATTTATTGAATGTTTTAGCTAAATTAGCATTCCCAAAGGGTATTTAAACAGCCACTAGCATGCTACTCATTATTCTCCTGACGAAGCCGTGAACAGTTTCTGGTGCTGGGCGAAACGCGTAGAGGAAACCAGCAGACCTATTTTGGTCTTGGAGGCGACCCGTAGCTGAAACCTAACCTGCAGCCGTGACGTCAGAGGATCAGACGGGCGCACAGAGGGAGGCTCCGATCGTGGATACAGTGCCGTGGCATTCAGCCTGATGACCCAGGGAGGCGGTGAGCTGCTCGGGACAACTCCTACTCACATTTTGTGACCAATGCTTTTATTATATTAGCACATTGTAAGTGCGCATTTTTTACCCATTCATTTTTTATAAAGTTTATATTATTGATCGCACTATGTAGTTTTCTCTCTCTTTATACATGCGGTTTATGCTGACGGAGTATCGATAAGGGGTCCGGTGCCTTTATACCATCAAGGGTGGCAACCCTATTTGCCAACTGCTTATATATACACTTTAGTCCTGTGAGTAGTACAGCTATATGAGCCAAGACACTGCCACATTTATTCACTGATTGCATTACGTCTGCACTTATATTTGTGTATCTTGTTTTGTTTTCTCAACCCATTATATGCTCCCCCTGGATGTTCTGAGATACTTCTAAACTCTGGAACCCGTGAAACAGGTCCCACCAGTGAGGTTTGAGCTGTGGGTTTTTTGGTCATCACTTATATTTATTTTACCATTTACACCATTATTATTATTTATTCACTTCATATATAGCTGTTCGCGCCTTTTTGTTCACCTATTTACACAAGCTCTTGTCTGAGAGAGACAGCTACTGCTGGTAACAAGATCCTTTTCTACCTTTCTGGCTCTCAGGTGTCAGCTTACTTCCTGACTACCTAAGTTAACCCCTATGAGTGCTGGATGAAGCACTCAGACATATGTCTCCCAGGCGTAACTGATAGGAGTTGACTTCACTCTGTCACATACCTCCCCTGTTTGTGTGTGGCTAGTGTCCCACACGGCTGAAGCCCGACTCTCCACTCCTTCCCTTGACAAAAAATCAGCATTTCCATGGTCCTTTCCAGGTCTGTGCTGAATATCAAACGAGAAGGGTTGGAGGGCAATATACCACCTGGTCAACCTTGGATTTGTGTACTTCATGGTGTTTAACCACTTCAAGGGCGCATGGTCAGTGACCAGGGTGAAGTGTACTCCGGCGACATAATGTCTCAATGCCTCAATTGCCCATTTTACAGCGAGGCACTCCTTCTCAATAACGGAATACCTCACTTCCCTTGGGAACAGCTTCCGGCTGATGAACAGTATGGGGTGTTCAACACCATCAAATTGCTGAGACAGCACTGCTCCCAGTCCTACCTCCGAGGCATCCGTCTGGATGATGAAGGGCTATTTAAAATCTGGGCTCCGAAGAGCGGGGCCCTCTGACAGGCACTTTTTTAGCATGTCAAAGGCGTCTTGGCACTCCCAAGACCATTTAACTTGGGTTGGGGCACTCTTTTTTGTCAGATCTGTTAGGGGTGCAGAAATTTCCGAAAAATTGGGGATAAACCGCCGGTAATACCCTGCTAACCCCAAAAGGGAGCGGACCTGTGTCTTTGTCTGTGGGGTGGGGACTTCCTTTATGGCGGCCACCTTGCTAGCTAGTGGCCTTACTATCCCTCCCCCAACGGCATAGCCCAAGAACTTTGTAGTGGATTTACCCAGGACACAATTTTTTGGATTTGCAGTGAGCCCTGCTTCTCTTAAGGACGTTAGGACTGCCCTTAACCTTTTTATATGAGACTGCCAGTGTCTGCTATAGATGACAATGTCATCCAAGTAGGCCGCGGCATATGCCCTATGGGGTCGTAGTACCTTGTCCATTAACCTTTGGAACGTGGCTGAAGCCCCATTTAATCCAAATGGCATAGAGACGAATTGGTATAAACCGAGAGGGGTGGCGAAGGCAGTTTTGCATTTGGATTCTTCCGCTAGAGGTATCTGACAATATCCTTTCGTGAGATCTAGGGTGGAGATATACTCTGCTTTACCAAGCGAATCAAGCAATTCATCCACCCTAGGCATTGGATATGCATCAAATCTGGATACAGCATTTACCTTTCGCAGATCTACGCAAAACCTCACCTTCCCATCTGGTTTAGGGACCAACACGATAGGGCTACACCATTCGCTGTGGGACTCCTCGATCACGCCCAATTCTAACATGTCTATTATCTCCCTCTCTACCAGGTCTTTTCGGCCCTCTGGCAATCTATAGGGACGGGACCGTACTTTTACGCCAGGTTCTGTCTCAATCCTATGGGACACTAAATCAGTCTGCCCTGGCAACTCAGAAAAAACATCTGGGAACTGGTCACATACATCAAGTAGGTCTGACCTTTGTTCCGTTGTTAACTGCTCTCCCATGGGAACCTGATGGTCAGTGTACGTACTACCCTTTGGAAGCTTTGGACCCAAATCCGTCTCTCCTTCCCGAGGGTGAATGAACAGCGATCTCATTGTTTTCCAGGGTTTCAGGAGGTTCAAGTGGTAGATTTGTTTACCCTTCCTGGACCCTAGTTGAGAGATCTCATAGTTCACCTCCCCGGTGCGGCGGAGAACTTGGAAAGGACCCTGCCACTTCGCAAGGAGTTTACTCTCTGATGTCGGTAGTAGTAGCATCACTTGGTCCCAAGGTTGGAAGACCCTCAAGCGAGCATTTTGGTTGTACTGCCTCTCCTGACGTTCTTGAGTAGATTTGAGGTTTTCCTTTGCAAACCGACCAATCATGTCTAGGCGGTTTCTAAGGTCTATGACATACTGAAGGGTATTCTTGGAGGGGGAGGGCTCCTCCTCCCAGGATTTCTTCAGTAGGTCGAAAATACCCCGAGGTTGGCGTCCATATAGGAGCTCAAATGGGGAGAAGCCTGTGGATGATTGGGGAACTTCTCGTACCGCAAACAACAGGAAAGGGAGAAGTTTATCCCAAGCTTGCTTTTCAGTGTCCACAAACTTCCTAAGCATAGATTTTAAAGTACGGTTAAACCTCTCTACCAATCCATCAGTCTGAGGATGGTAGACCGAGGTCCGGACGGATTTTACCTCCAATAACTTCAGGACATCCTGCATTAACTTTGCCATGAAATTTGTTCCCTGGTCAGTTAACATTACTTGGGGAAGTCTTACCCTAGAAAACAGTTCTAACAGCCTGTGAGCAACCTGTTTAGCAGAGGCTGATCTCAGAGGGAAGGCCTCAGGACATCTGTTGGCATAATCAACAACAACGAGTATAAATTTATGTCCCTTCGCAGAGGGTTCTAAAGGTCCGACCAGATCTACCCCAATTCTCTCGAATGGGATGGCTACCAAGGGCAGAGGAACCAAGGGAGCCGGCTTATGTCCTTTTTGGCTAGTTAACTGGCATTCAGGACATGTTGTAACTGGCATTCAGTTTCATGATGTCACCATGTATGCCTGGCCAGTAAAACCAGGACGAGATGCGGTCCGTGGTCTTATCTCTGCCCAAATGACCACCCCATGGGAGAGTATGGGCTAGGGTGAACACTGTTTTAATCAACCCTTTAGGGATTAGCATCTGTCGAATGACCTCCCCTGTTTGTGTAACCTTATTCACACAATATAGTATGTCATTCAACAGTTCAAAATGTGGATACACTTTTACACCTTGTTCATCTATTATCTTGTTGTTGACCTGTACCACCTTCTCATATTGTCTAGCCAGAGCTGGGTCCTCCCTCTGCCTCTGACGGAAGTCAGGAAGATCCAGGTCTGGCAAAATTCACGTATCTATCTGTTCCCCACCCTGGTCATCCCCGGCCATGACCGGCAGTCCTTTGGGCTGACTAATGTTACCAAAAGTCCCAGCCTTTCTTAACCAGTCCTCTTTTTCCGCACGTCTCTGTTTACGTGTCTTTGGGACATGGTGTCTATGGGGGAAAATCTCTGGGGAAAAAGGGAACAAGTCTCCGGGCTTCTCCGGTACCAGAGAAGAAGGCTCCGTAGGAGTAGGGGCCAACAATGTTTCGAGGTAGGGCCAGTCTCGGCCAAGTAGAACAGGAGCAGGTAGCCAGTAAGCAACTCCCACTAGTAGGCTAGCCTCTTGATCCTGGATACGCAGTGTAACGTTCGCCGTCGTGTATCTCTTTGTATCCCCATGGATACACTCGATATTCCAAGGAGAGTCATAAGATAGTCTATTGCTTGGAATAAGGCCCTCTAGGATCAGGGTTTTTCCAGAGCCCGATTCCAGCATGGCGTTTACTTTTGTCCCCTCCAGAGATGATAGGACTAACCACGGATTGTGGTCCCCTTAGAGACAAGCTGTGGCAGTGGTTCTGCCATATGAACAGTCCATCTCCTCATCTCCTGAGTCCGCAAACTCGGTCGTCCGCGGAAGCTCTCGGCGGGGCTCGGTGTTTGGACCTC